>NW_020888419.1:0-1869 GCF_003945725.1 Corapipo altera
TGAGGTTTATCATTCCCGAGGGCGGAATTCCCGCTATCCCGGGAGACCACGGCGGGCTAATTAACGTAATTAACGCCCGCGGGAGGTGATAACGAGGCGATAACGGGGCGGGGGAACCTCAAAAACACCTGGAAAAGGGGCTGGAAAAGGGGCTGGAAAAGGGCGGGGCCGGGTGGGAATGGGGCAGGACCGGGAGCCGCTCCAGCCTTACTCGCTTCCAAGTGGAAAACGTCGGATTTTTGGGGGGATCCCACGTTGTTGGAGGCCTCGCAGTGATAATCCCCCGTGTCCCAGCCCCCCACGCGCTCGAAGATCTGGAATGAGGGAGAAAATGAGGAAAAAGGGGGGAAAAAGAGGGAAAAACGGGGAGAAAGGGGGGAATAAAAGGAGGGAGGGGGGAATGGGAAAGGGGAGAAGGGAAAAAAGGGGAAAAAGGAGGAAGGGGGATGGAGGGAAGGGGAAAAAGGGGAAAGGAAAAGGGAGAGGAAAAGAGGGGAGGGGAAAAGGGAGGGAAAAAGGAGGGGAAGGGGGAAAAGGGGGAGGGGGGGAAAGGGTGGGAAGGGGGAATTTGGGGCGGGAAAGGAAAAGGGGGAAAGAAGGGGAGAAAAGGAGGGGAGAGGGAGAAAAGGGAGAGGGGAAAAAGGGGGGGGAAGGGGAAGAAAGGGGGAGGAAGGAGGGGGGGAAGAGGAGGAAAACGGGGGAGGGGGAAAAGGTGGGGAGGGGAGAATTTGGGGCGGTAAAGTGGGGAGGAAAAGGGGGAGGAAAAGGGGAGAAAAAGAGGGAGAAAAGGGCAGGGAAAAGGGAGAGGGGGAAAAGGGGGAGAGGGGAAAAAAGGGGGGAAAGGCAAGGAACAAAGGCCGGGAATTGCCCCCCTCCCCCCTTTCCCCCTGACTGACCAGCTCCCCCGAGCTGGGGTCGAGGGTGTAGGAGGAGTTTCGGAAGGCGGGGCTGGATTTGGGGTCCTGGGGCAGTTCGGAGCCGTCCTTGTACCAGCGGAAGGTGGGCGGGGGGGAGCCCTGGGCCTCGGAGCAGCGCAGAACCACCCGGGAACCCACCGTGGCTGAGCTGGGAACGTGGGCAGAGGGCTTCCCGGGGGGCACTGCGGGCACGGAGAGGGCAGGGAGTGAGCTGGGACCTCCCCAAGGACCCCAAGAAGTGAACTGGGACCTCCCCAAGGACCCCAAGGAGTGAACTGGGACCTCCCCACGGAGTGGGCTGGGACCTCCCGGGGACAGCGGGCAGGGGGCTGTGCCACGGGGACTGGGTCCACCCCACGGGGACAATGTCCATCCAATAGGAACAGTGTCCATCCACCCCATCCCACAAGGACAGTGTCCATCCATCCCACAGGGACAGTGTCCATCCATCCATCCCATCGGGACAGTGTCCATCCATCCCAGTGTCCATCCCATCCCACAGGGACAGTGTCCATCCACCCCACCCCACAGGGACAGTGTCCATCCATCCCATAGGGACAGTGTCCATCCATCCCACAGAGACAGTGTCCATCCATCCCATAGGGACAGTGTCCATCCATCCATCCCACAGGGACAGTGTCCATCCATCCAATAGGAACAGTGTCCATCCACCCCACCCCACAGGGACAGTGTCCATCCATCTCATCCCATAGGGACAATGTCCATCCCATCCCATAGGGACAGTGTCCATCCCATCCCATAGGGACAATGTCCATCCCATCCCATAGGGACAGTGTCCATCCCATCCCACAGGGACAGTGTCCATCCATCCCACAGGGACAGTGTCCATCCATCCAATAGGAACAGTGTCCATCCATCCATCCCATAGGACAGTGTCCATCCATCCCACAGGGACAGTGTCCATCCATCCCATAGGGACAGTGTCCATCCA
>NW_020888419.1:1879-2911 GCF_003945725.1 Corapipo altera
GGACAGTGTCCATCCATCCATCCCATAGGGACAGTGTCCATCCATCCCAGTGTCCATCCATCCATCCCATAGGGACAGTGTCCATCCATCCATCCCACAGGGACAGTGTCCATCCCATCCCACAGGGACAGTGTCCATCCCATCCCACAGGGACAGTGTCCATCCATCCATCCCACAGGGACAGTGTCCATCCATCCCATAGGAACAGTGTCCATCCACCCCATCCCATAGGAACAGTGTCCATCCACCCCATCCCACAGGGACAGTGTCCATCCATCCCATAGGACAGTGTCCATCCATCCCACAGGGACAGTGTCCATCCATCCCATAGGACAGTGTCCATCCATCCCACAGGGACAGTGTCCATCCATCCCAGTGTCCATCCATCCCATAGGGACAGTGTCCATCCCATCCCATAGGACAGTGTCCATCCATCCCATAGGACAGTGTCCATCCATCCCCTAGGACAGTGTCCATCCACCCCATAGGAACAGTGTCCATCCATCCCATAGGGACAGTGTCCATCCATCCCATAGGACAGTGTCCATCCATCCCCATCCCAGTGTTCCCAGGGAATGGTGGTCCCAGTGTCCCTCCCCAAGGCTGCAACATCCCCATGGGATGGAGGGAACACCAGGGACAACGTCCTTACCCACCCCACCCAAAGGCCATCCCAGAGTCTGTCCCAGGGCTGGAATGTCCCCAGGGAATGGTGCTCCCAGAGTCCCTCCCAAGGCTGGATCCCCCCATGGACACTCCCCATCTCCAGGGACCCTTGGGAACACCAAATCCCGGGAAGGGGAAGGGAGGGGACCCCGGGGAGGGGAAAAGGGAAGGGAGGGGACCCCGAGGGGGGGGTGCTGAGGGCGGTGTCCCCACCTTGGACAGTGAGGGTGACCTCGGACTTGGCGATCTGGCTGCTGTCCCCCACCACCTCACAGATGTACTTCCCAGAGTCCTCCCGAGTCACCGAGTCAAAGTGGATCGAGGTGGGAGAGAACCGGACACGGTTCCGGTACGGCTCTGGGGGGG
>NW_020888420.1:0-2910 GCF_003945725.1 Corapipo altera
TAACCGCTTGCAGACCCCTCTTACTACTAGTAAGAACAATGAATTATAACTTGTCACCACTCACAGTGTCTTGAGTAACTTTCAACAGTGACTGTAGAAAGGGTTCTTTACTGTCGGTATTGATACCTGCAATGTAAAATATGCTGTAACAGCACATGGCAGTGTCCCGGAAGTTGTGGCTCTGTAGTCGGCCTGGGACACAGGTCAGGGAATCCTCATGACTGCTGTCTCTATGTCCCTGTGTCCACTGTCCTTGGCAATATTTTTTATTAAGTAAAAAAGTGGATGAGCAAATGAAAATGTCTCATCAAAACCTTGACAGAGCAGTGGTAGACCTGTACGGGACAGGTCTCCCTTCTCTTATCTTTTTGTGTTGAGAAAAGGGTAACAGTGGTTTAAGGAGACTTGAATGAGATGGGAATGGGAAGGCCACAGCAGCACACAGATGGAATTCACAGCTGATTAAATAATCTATATTTAAGTCATCTGTTATTAAACCATCATAACAGCTGTTGACTCTCCTGATGGTGCCCACCACAAAGACCCAACTCAACCACCTCTACCTTCAGATAATGAACCAGGACAGGGCACTGAAGGCATCAGGAATCCCACAGATACCCCAAGGGATGAAGTCCTCCACAAGACCACAGCCAGTATAATCAAAGCTGGTAATGACTCTCATCTGATAGGTACCAGTAAGAATAATGGATCATGCTCATTTCTCATGCTTGTGTGAAATGAGGCATTATTTCTTCTGAAACTTGACCCCTTTCCCTATCTTTCTCATCTTGGAGATCTGCATTCTTGTGAACTTGCAGTGCAAATGTTTTTATCATTTTGTTGCATGTGAATATCCCAACAAGAATTGCTCCCTATTTAAGAATATTTTTTTCCCTGAATGCCCTGTGTCTTATGTCCCCTGACTTTTCTCAGGTTTATTTTCAGTAGATGGTAATACTGAGAAAGCAGTTGCTTTGTGGAAGTGGCCAGTAGTGTAAATAACTCATAAACTTAAATACACCTTTTCATGTCTGACTTTTCCTGGTCTTGATACTTCCACATATTCTCTTAATACTGTAAAATTTGAAACAATTTACTGGAGTTTGTTCGTGTAGTTCTTCAAGGTTCTACTTAATTTCTGAAGATCTACATGTTACCCAATTAAAATTACCCGAGTTCAAAATACTGCTTTTTCATATAAGACAAAATAATGTTACTTATTTTTATGACATCATAGGGCTTTGGAAGTTTTTGCATGTCTCTTACATTTTGTAAAAAAGAAATTCTATGGAAAAATTAGCATTTATGCTTTCCCTTTTCTTCTTCGAAATCCATTTTCATCAGAATTATTTAATCCACAACATTTAGGATTTACCAAAGAGATATGAAAGCTAAAGATTGTGTGAATTAAAATACAGTTTGTGGATTAAATTATAATTGTATTCTCTGCCCCCTACTCCTGTTTTCTAAATATGAAGGAGATTCGGTAAAGCTTCACAGTTCATTGGTTATTAAGCTTATGTGATTTGACAGATCAGTTGCAAATATGAAAAAGCAAGTATGATTTAGCAATTTATTCAAATGTTTTAAATTTAGCCATTCTAATATAATTCCTGTGTAACAACAGAAATTCTTATACTCATTTTATTATGAAAATAACATTACTATTTTTGCCCTTCTAAGTAGTGTTTGTGAGGTATTTTCAAAACTAACACTTCAGGCTGCATTGTTTGTAAATGCATATTTCATTTTCTGATTTTGCTTAGTGACAATAGCTTTCAGTAGTGTAATTTTAAATTGATATTGAACTTTATTATTAGGGTGTTAGTGAAGGAACAGACAACCCAAAAACCATGACATGTACAGAAGATATTCTTTGCTTGTGGGTTTTGTTTTTTTTCTTCTCACTACATATTTTACATAGGCTAATAAATAAAAGACTAGAGATTGCTAAATTAAATAAAGAGGGAAAAATTTGTAAGGTAGGGGTTTTAAAATGTCTTTGAAGTTAACTTAGCCATCATCACAACAGTCACAGCCTCCACTGATGTTCTGGTACCAGAAGATATAACCCAGGAAGCATGGGCAACTCACATCATGGTAACAGCTGTTGCCTCTCCTGATGATGCCCACCGCAAAGATCCAACTCAGCCACCTCTGCCTTCAGATAATGAATCAAGACATGGCTCTGAAGGCATCACAAATCCCACAGATGCCCCCAGGGATGACGTCCTCCACAAGACCACAGCCAGTATAATCAAAGCTGGTAATGACTCTCATCTGATAGGTACCAGTAAGAATAATGGATCATACTCATTTCTCATGCTTGTGTGAAATGAGACATTATTTTTTCTGAAGCTGACTCCTTTCTCATCCTATCTTTCTCATCCTGGGGATCTACATTCTTAGTGTGGACTTGCAATGCAAAAATCTGTGATAGGATCTGTAGACAAGGCGTAAGGGACTCTCTACCGGTACACTTGGTGGTTTCTGTCCTTTGCTGAAGCATGTTTTTGGGTGACCTGCTAACTACTCTGCCAGACATGAACTTTGGTGATTCTGAATCCCCAGCCTCATCTTCCTTTCTTGTGCATCAGTGGGGTCAGGCTTCATATGCTTTGTCACCATGATTGGTGTGGTGGAGGTGCTCTGGTAGGTTAATCAGATGACTTGCTCCTATGACTCAGCAGCAGCACCATCATAGGGGAGAGGTGTTCCAGTGGTGAATGCAGTGCAATCGTAGAAGAATTACATCCCATATATTCTGCCATCAATTTCTTACTTCTCCTCACCTGTGGATTGCCAGGAAAGACTGACATAGGTCTGGCTGCAGTATGGCCTCTCACTCCTGAGTTACATGGTCAGGTTGTTGCTGCTGTGGTCTCTTCTCCTCGAGGTCTCCCCTCTCCA
>NW_020888421.1:0-2910 GCF_003945725.1 Corapipo altera
CCCCGCCGCGGGCGGGGCTCGGGGCGCCGCGGCCGCACCTGGGCGGGAGCCGGCCCGTGCCGGGGCCAGACAAAGGCGGGCAGGGCAGGGCAGGGCAGGGCCGGCCCCGCAGCAGCCCCGAGCACATCGCGACCCCTCTTCCCGCCGCCGCCGAGCGGCCCCCGCGGAGCCGGGCGGGCGGGCGGCAGCGGGCGCTGCGGAGCCGCCTGCGGCGGGGCCGGGGCTGCCGGCCGGTGACCGTCGTGGCCCGCCAGGCTTACTGTCCTCATGAGTCATACCCCGAACGCCTAGATCCGTCAGAACAATTACTACTCTAACAGAGGGAGCTGCGGTCATACCCGAGCATGCAGCAGACATTATCCCAGGCCACCAATCATCCAGCAATCTCTAACTGAAGTAGGGAGCGGTTCTAAAACCCGACAGGAGGAACAAGGCCTGCCGTGAGGAAGGAGAAACAGTGCCTTCCAAAGGAGGTATGAACGAATAGCCTGGCATCACACCATCCCCTCATTTCATGTTCTGCTGCGAGATGTGTAATGACAGCGCTCCGGTGGAGCTGATTCATCAGCAATCTCTCCAGCCCATCGTCTGACATTTTGAGATGCCTTTTCTACGGTGACAATAGCAACTGAAGAAGCTGGTATGGTGGAAATTGGGTCTCACTAGCTTCCGACTCAGAAAAGCACCAAGCCATACGATGCAAGGTTGTATTTCTTCAGCCATCTTTCTAGCTAATCGAAGAAAGAAGCCTCTTCCAGGCACTGCCAGCACCAGCCATGCTCTGTATTGAATAATCGTCCAAGTTACTTTTCCTATCACCTCAACCTACCCCCTGTAACAGGGAGGCACAAACATGCACAGCAGCTTCTACTTTTCAACATCTGACATTCACAGCAACCGAGCTGTCATAAGATGCAACCCCAAAGACCTACACGTGCTCAGGTCAAGAGACTCTTTATTCAAACAAGCCAGAGCAACACTGCCTACTGCAAGGCAGTGTTTAGTTTAAAAATGAGGGTTCAAGGCTTTCCCATGTCACTTCAGAACACCACCCCTATAACATGAACCGCTAGAAGAGTCTACAACAAAACCTCAGCAACACTGTATTAGTATTAGACTACCTTGTCTTGAAACCAACCAGTCTGCTACAGATGCAAATGGCTTTAATGCCATCCTACTCTGGCAGAGACTTAACAAATCATTTACATTAAAAGGTTTACAAACAAATTAGCAATACAAGTCTATACGTTTCTTTTATAAACCATCCGCTGGCAGCATGGAACAGATGAGAAATATGAAGGAGAAAAAAGAGAACCTGATGAGCACTGATCATTACAACATCAGAGTGAAATTCAGGTTTTCTGCACTGACTAAACAGAAACAGAACCGTCGCATTTTAATAGACACCAGTATGAGAGTACCAGCCCCACCATGGCAGACCAGGTTTTCAGAAGCAGTTGCCCAGCTTACGTAACTGACTCATCCCAAGGAAAGAATAAGAACCAGTGTGAAAGTTAAGCCCCAGTTTGCAGTACCTGAAGGCCCTTTGCTGTTGATTCTGCTTTAATACACTGCTCTCTTGACGTTGCTTAAAAAGCTTAACCCTATCACAACTCTTGAAGTAAGAGAAAAGAAAAAAATGGTGCATCTATAAGTTCAATGTGGGGGGAAGCTACCAAAACAGCAAAGTTTAAAGAAAGGCTGAGCCTGATGCAAGAAAATCAAAACAAATTCTACCTTTTGCACAATCAACTGATCTGACAGTGGACACCAAAGAGCCAAAACTATATGGGCACCTTGCACCTATTCTTCTTTCTGAGTTGAGCTCATCTCAAAGTTTTAGTAATAGATTTTTGTAAGTAGCCTTTTAGAGTACTTCAGTATTTGAGACTCACAGCATTTGGAAACACACAGATTTACACTTTCAAACTAACAGATATCTTCACTGAAAGCCTATAGCAATGCTTTCTGCAATACACATGAAATACATAAGGAAGGTCTCCCATAGCTGGTAACTCAACTGCCCAACAACTACCTATCCCTTTCTCACCTGCAGAACACAAACAGCACTGCAGTTCAGCAGAAGTAGCAGAAAATGCAACACTAAACACAAAATAAAACAGTAAAAAAGAAAAGCTTCAGAATAATTACATAATACACATCAAACACAAATCAATAAGGAAACGGTAGAACATGCATTTTTTTTTAAATTTTCTTTTTGCAAGAGTCCACGTTTGCTTAAGCTGCACAGAAGTTTCATTCCTCAGCCTCTGCCATGCAAAACTTCGTGTCTCTCACTGGCGGGGGTCTAAATTCAGGAGGAAAATCCTCTGTACACCAACCTGAAAACTACTGCCTCTGGAAGAATCACAAGACTCTTTCTGATTCAGAAATAGAATCAAATGAAATGGGGAAAAGGTGCGTGGGGTAAACATGGGACCGATATTCCTATCCAGTCCATCTTTGCAAACACTAGAGAGGATTCAACAGGAAGCACCTCCTGACTGGGGGCCCTGGCGATTCAGGACTTAACACCTGCACCCGACAACAGAGTTGCAGAAACAGAGACGAGCTCGTGACCTTCGTTTTAAGATTACAACTACTCCAGGGAACGTCTACCTTAGGACATTTTTAGAGGGAGACCCGATCTTGCACGCAGCCTCGGGGGCCAGAAGGCGCTCGGTCCGCATTTCCCTCGCGGGGCGGTGGGGGGAGGCGGCCGCGCTCGGCTCCCCCCCGGCCCCTGCCCACCGCACCGGCCGCCTCCCCCGCAGGTACCCACCCCCGGCAGCTCTCGGGCCACAACCAGGTCAGGACGGCGGCGGCCCGCGGCCCCCATTCGTCCCTCGCTGCGCGGGCGGCCCGAGCGAGCGGCACCCGCTGCGCCCCCGCGGCGCGGCACAGGCCGCG
>NW_020888422.1:0-2909 GCF_003945725.1 Corapipo altera
AAAGAAGGAAGAAGGGAAGTGAGGCAGCAGCCAAGCAGCACCAAGTTCCTGTGTCAGCAGGTGAGTTGTCTTGAGGTTCCTCAGGCAGGCACTGAGGACTTGGAGGGCTCCAGACAGAGCAGACCTGGGAAGGCCCTCGGTGAAGCCCATTAGAAACATTCTAAGGGTAGGTGTGTATGGTAATAGTGTAGGAAAATGTCCTGAATATTGAACAGGAATGCAGGGAATGAAAAGGAATCCTCCTGTAATGCTTCCATATCAGCTGCAGTGGAGATAGCTCAGTGTGCCCTTTGGGAGCTGATGGCCAGGGCACCTGGCAGGCTGGAATGATTCAAGAGCATAGGAATAAAAGATTGCCTGGCTTCTAAAACTCACCAGCTGAGTCTTAGAGGTTTCTTTGAAGAGCTGTTTTCAGGCAGCAGAATTGGCCCCCAGGAGGGACTCTGTGCCTGCTCTCCCGTGGCTCCAAGGGATCTCTGGGCCTTCATGCCGGCACCGAGATTTTCTCGGGAAGGGCCTCAGATCCCCGGACCAGTCTGGGACACAGGCAAGATCCCCCTGCAATTTAGGACCAAATAGGGCCCCCCTGGAGGGACAGTGCTGTTGGTGCCCCCCGGGCTGGGGCACCCCGAGGACTCCAGCGCGCACCGAAAGGATTATTCGGGGAGATCCTCGGGGTGCCCAGCCCTGGGGAGCTCAAAGCAAGGTCCCTGCAATGGATTCAGGCATTGCTGAGAGTATCCCAGGTGCACCTGTCCCTGCTAGACATGGAGCTCTCTCATGGGCTGTAATTGGGTGATAAAAGTGGTGCTCCAAGTGCCAAAGCAGTGTGGGATTGGGATTAAGAAATGAGCAGTGATGGTACAATTGGCTGTTTACTCTTGAATGTAATGGTAAGAGCTGCAGGAGTGCAAGGTGTGTGTTCCAGTCCCCAGCATTTGGTTTGCACATGTCCTGGTCAGACACAGGTCCAACTTCCTCAGTCCTTAACAAAACAGCAGGAGAATTAAGGACTGGCAGTGTTAAGGTGATTGGTGTGACAGGGGTTAAACTGGGGAAAAAAAACATTGGGGAATTCCTCAGTTGCCCTTTTTGCCAAACTTTCCCAAACTTGTGCTCAGAGATGGTTGATTGGAAAAGTTGAGGCAGAAATGAAATTGCAAACTGGGGATATTGAAAGTGTAATTTCTGAAACTGAATGTGTCCAAGCAGCAGCTCTTGTTGTGCAGGGAATAACTCCTGTCAGCAGCAAGGTCCCGACAGAAGTGGCAGCTGCAGTTGTTCCTGTGGTGTGGGCCAGTGGACTTGCAGGAGAGTGGAAGAGGGCAGGACCTATAGGTATTACCCCTAATGTGAGATCTCTCCTGGTAAGGCAAAGCCAGTATCCTTTAAAATCAGAATGCCAGCTTGGATTGGTTGCAGTAACAGCTAAATTTGCTCCTCCTGGTTTGCTTGTAGAATGTGAATGCAAGAACCTGCCAAGAAACCAATGGCCAAGATGATTGATGAATGCAGGACCTGAGAGAACCACGTTGAATGACAACCTCGAACAGTTTCCAGTATTGGATGGAAAAGATGGCCTTTGCTGCATCTCCTTGAGCAAGGAAAGCCAGGAAAACTTTGCTTTTGAAGGAGAAAATCTGGCAAGTGGGAAGGAAGAAAAGCAGCCACCTGACTCCTCCCTGAGCCCCAGACAGCCCATGAACTGCCTTCCTGGGAATGGTAGGACCGGGTGGACTCTGGATTGCTCCTTCTGGATGTGTGGTAAGACTGTTATGCCAACCTTTAAGAACAGCCTGTAAGCATTTGCTGCCTTGGCTGGATGGTGCAAGGGCAGCCTTTAAGCAGCTAAAGCATTCCCTGAGGAGAGCTCTGGGTCTGCCAGATCACTCAGAACTGTGGGAAGCATCTTTGGTGGGGAGGACAAACAAAGGGCAAGGTGTGCAGTGACCCCCTCTGAGAAGGGACTTGCAGTTAATGGCATCCCTGCAAGTGAACTCTGTGGGCTGTTCCCCCTGTAGGGCAGGTGATAGTGCCAGCTACAGTGATGGAAAAAATAGTTAAAAGGGAGCCCCAAAAGCTGGAAATCCTCCTGGAGGCTCTTGGCCAACAGAGTTTGCTGAGTTGCCCCTGCAAGAAGGATAGTGATAGCTTTTGAGTGCTGGTAGATCCTTTTAATAGATAGCCTTGAGTGTGTCCTTGTTGCACCAGTAGGCCTTGTCCAACTCCCCATATTCCAGGAGATAGACATATTAAAGTTTAAAGTGATCTTCCTAATCCTTCATAATCTTGAGGCTCTCCCCTGCAGGAACTCCAAGAACTCCTGGTGCCGCCTGGGCCGATGGATTGGACGCCCCAGCCCCTCCGTTCCTGCCCAGCCACTGGGGCCGTGTCGAGTGGTGGCACTGCCAGCCCCTGCAGGTGAAGGGGAAAGGGCCTTTGCAGGTCTTGGGGATCACATTTATAGCAGCTAAAGCTGCAGAAAAAGGACCTGGGATCTCTTCTTGAGTTAGGAATGCTCCTTTGGATTGGTGAGCAGAACCAAGTGGATCCTTCAGAGTTCCCATCCGTGTTTGTGTCTCAGCCTGTGTTATGATTCAGGGCTGTAGCTGTTGTTGTCACTGAGGAGTCAAACTATGCTTTAAATTAGGAGACACTGTCCTGATAACTGAGTGTCAAGAAAAAAGGGGGAATGTTCTCTGAGTGTTGAGATGTAACAAGGGCTGATCCTTTCTGCAGGGGGATGTAGCCTGGAAACTGCACAGAGCTGAGCCAAGGGATTTAAAGGGAGTAACCAAGGGAGGTGAAGAAAGAAGGAAGAAGGGAAGTGAGGCAGCAGCCAAGCAGCACCAAGTTCCTGTGTCAGCAGGTGAGTTGTCTTGAGGTTCCTCAGGCAGGCACTGAGGACT
>NW_020888423.1:0-2909 GCF_003945725.1 Corapipo altera
TGACCTCCAGTGGTCCCTGTCAGCCTCAGCCGTCCTGCGATTTTGCAAATTTAGAGTCTTCAATATTCAGTGCATTTTGGAAAGACCTGGTATCTGTGTTAATTAAACTCAAACCAAATGTAGAAACGTTTACGCAACATGTAATTGTGCATGTGTGTATTTGCACTTAAACAAATAACTGCATTTCCTAAGAAGTTTTTGTAACTGACATAATAAAAATGCTTTTTACTGAACTCACAAATGAAGGTGTCCAGAGCTTCTAGAATAAGCATTTAAAACTGCAGAGTTCACATCCAAAAACCTTTTTAAAATTATGTTTTCTGTCTTGAAGCCAGAGGGTATTTTTCTATAGCACTGACAGTACTGTATGTGAAGAAGCTGTTGCCAAATGATCTGTTCTCTCTACTGTCATGAAGCTGCTTTCATTATCAGTATGTGAAAGCACCTATGGTTTTGCTGACTTCCAGTACTGGAAAGGTAAAATTGATATCAAAATAGGACTCACTAGCTGATTCATTGTAAATGAAGCATGAAAAATAACTTTTAAGTGACCCACCCAATAAAATATCAGAGTGAGGGACTGAAACTGACTGAAGGACTAGAAGCAGGGTTTGTGTTTCAGTCTGAGTCTTGGCAGCAGAGCAGTGTTTACTGTGTTGCTTACTCTGGTGTGAAAGGTCACTTTTGTTTTCTTACCCAGTATAACTTGAAGCTGTTTCTTTACTACTACAAAGAAAGACTTCAGTATTAGTGGCTGGTTTTCCTCCAGGACTTTTCAGTTGTAGTTATCAGTACTGAGTGTTGAATTCTAGCTGATGCCTTTGGTGCAACGATTAATAGGATATTTAAGGACAAAGAGAGTGTGAAAGAGTTAAAAGTATAGGATTCTTGTAAGAACTGTTCTTGTTTTCTAAGTTGTGTAGCTAACCTAGTTTCAATGTTACTAGTTATCCTAACCTGATAGATATTACCAAATGCTATCAGTTAAATGTAGAACATATCTTTCATCAAAAGGATCTACTGCAGAAAGAAAAACAGTTCATGTTCTTCATTTGTGGGTTCAGTAGATTAGATTCGTTGAAACTCACTGGCATAGGACTGAGCAGAACTGCAGAGCCGTAGCTCAAGGTGGAGTAAGCTTTAGTTGCAAAATAAACCCAAATCCTCTGCATGGAGTTATTCCCTTCACCAAACTGATAATCTCTATATGTCTAAAGGCATCGAAACTTGATACACCTTACTCTGTAATACCAATCTTAGTCAACATTTACTATAAGGTTTTAGAGCACAAGACTCAACCTGCCTCCTAATAAACTAATGTTAGAACTAATCTACACATTTCTACCTGAATTATTCTTCATTGTATTTATCCTTATAAAGGATATGGTGAAGGAATGTGTGTGCTGTCTGGAGAGAAAAATTCCATGTTCAAAATATTTATTTGCATGTAAATTCCTTTTAGACTTTGTTCTACTTAAGTTCCTATTAACTACTACAGAAATCCAGTGATACTGTAGCTGCTGTATAATACTGTCTCTTCTCTGAAATGCTACTGCTACATAGCTTGTGAATTAGTTAATTTGTTTCTTTTGTTTTTGTCTTCCAGCTTCATTTAGCAGCCCTGGCTTCATTAAAGGGAGACATTGTGGAGCTTAATAAATGTCTACAACAAACAGAAAAGGAACGTGACCTGTTGGAAAAGAAACTGGCTAAAGCACAGGTGAGCAATAGTAGTTCAAGATTCTGAAGACAATCCTTGGTTTTGTGGAGCTCTTGTTTCTCAGAGAGGAATATAGTATGGGGGGAGAGGATAAAATACTCAACGATGTCAAAAGGGAAAAGAATTTTAAGACTGCAAGACACATACTTGCCTTGGATTATAAGTTTTATGTGTTGATGGCATTCTTCAAAAAAACCCCCTAAAAATAATTAGATTAGTTTTGGTTTGAAGCCAATATAAACAACAAATGCTTTGAAATATTTTAGAATATAAGAATTGCAGCATACCCACAATTGTAGCAAGTCAATAACTACGATGATTCCAGTGGAGGCAGAAAACTGGAATCCTTTATTGGACTTACAAGTTCATATTTAAAGGGTTTATGGTTTACATATTCAACAGGGGGTTGTAACTATTACAATTATTATAAATAGGGGGTTTCAGGGGATGATGTAAGGGAAAAACCCAGGTTAACAAATTTGGGGTCTTACACATACACCATAGGGGAAAACCCATTTTATTTTAGGGGAATTATAGAGGGAAAAAGGTATTCAGGTTTACAGAATGCAAGGATTTAGGGAACACAAAGGGAGAGAGAAAGCACAAAAGGTCCTCTGCAGGGGTTTGATGAGATCAGGATGCAGACTCTGGCTTGGGCAGAGCATGTGATAACATCGAGCAAAGAGTCTCTTCACATCCTGCTGGAGAAGGCAGGAAAAATCCACAGTGATAAGGTCAATGAAGAAGGTTTTTCCCAGCTTCTGTAGCCCATGACTTTTTGCAAAGACCACTCAAATCTCTCTCTGCAAATATTATATTTTGGGATCCTATACACAGTCGATTAGGTAACTGGTTGCAGAGCCTTCCACTTCTGGGTCAGATGTAAATGCAGCACAAATTAACACTGATAAAAGTTATTGCCAATTGTCAGTGCTTTGGTGTTACATGAGAAATTATTTGTGATCTCAGTCTAGCCTCTAGTAAGTCAATTGATGTGTATCTGTTGTGGAAAACACAGCCACAGGAAAGCCAAGGGGTTAAATAAGAGTAAGGTCTGACCTCTAATGATTTCACAGCTCTTGTAGAGATGGAAATGCAAACAAGGAGAATTGAGCTATTGTTCTTAATATTTCTCTCTCCTGTAAACAAAACCTTTGTTTCCCGATACTGTCTTTGTGTCAAATACCAT
>NW_020888424.1:0-2908 GCF_003945725.1 Corapipo altera
TCAACCTGTGAACCAGCTGAAGGCCTAAGGTGTCTTTTGGGGCCTCATAGGCTGGTCACAGGAATGAGCGGGTAAGCCCATTCCGGCAGGGTGCGCCTGGGGCAGGCGAATGGCTGAGGCGCTGTCCCTTCAGCCCCGGCCGGGGGGCCTCCCTGTGCCGTGCTCTGAGCCAGCCGCCGCTGAGGCTCAGCAGGGTCACCTCCAGGCACCTACCTGGCACTGTGAGCCCGGCGCTGCTGCTCCCGCTCTGGTGGGATATGGCTGCCAAGGAAGAGCCTGCGCGCAGCCCCGAGCAGCCTGCCCAACAGGGAGCGTGGCTGGCGTCGCGCCGGGCCGTGAGCAGCCGTGGCCGAAGGAGATGCGTGGCCAAGGGGCTGTTCGGGCAAGAGGCGAGGTCCAGCCTGCAGCGCCGGCGCCCAGGGCTCTTGCCAGGGCAGAGCGGGCAGTGCGTAGGTAGTGCTGGCGTCAAAATAGGCTTCGAGCCACTCCAGCACCTTCTGCCGGCTGGAGACGGCCTCCAGTCCCTCCAGGCCTGTCAGCTCTGGGTTTGCCTGGCAGATGAGAAAGGGGAGAGGGACATCTGTGGAGGAGATCTCCCTCATAGGTGAGGAGGAAGAACTTCTTGACGCTGAGGGGGGCAGAGCACTGGCACAGGTTTCCCAGGAAGGTGCTGCAATCTCCATCTGCGGAGGCATTGCAGAGCTCCCCGGACGCATTGCCCTGTGAGCTGCCTCAGGTGAGCCTGGCTTGTCAGGGAGGTTGGAGTGGGTGATCTCCGGAGGGCCCTTGCAAGCCCAAGGATTCTGGGATCGGGTGCTTTGTCAAGGTCTCCCGCTTCCCCCCAGCAAATGCGTGCTGGGCAGCTGGCAGCAGGAGCCTCTGGGACAGGGCTGTGGGAGATGATGGGGCTGCAGCGGTGCAGTGCAGCGGCTGGCCCCAGGAGAGGGAGGTTCATGCCCCTGTGCCGTCTGACGCCATCCTCTGCCGTCCTTGGCATTTACCTGCCCGGCTCTGCCATCAAACCATGGCAGGGAGGCCAGATGGTCGTGGCCCGTCTGCCGTGGGAGCTCCTCCTCCTCCAGGCAGTGCTGCTGCCATGGCAGGGTGGCTTTGCTCCAGGAAGCCCTGAGCTTGGGGCGGGCCTGGCGGCTGGTCTCCAGCCCCTGCGCAGGCTCCGTCTTGCTTGGCACGATGGCTGGGCGGCTGCCGGTGCCCTGTAAGCTCTGTTGGCCGGGGAGTGCTGGCAGGCTGTCGCCGTGGAGGGACGAGGCCCGGCCCAGGCTCTCTGGAGGCGCTGCATGGGGCTGGGTGTTGCCCGCCTGGCGGGAAGGAAAGGGAGGAGGTGGTATGGCATGGAGGCAGCTGCCTTGGCACAGCATCCCCCAATACCAGCAAGCCCTGTGCCAGCCCTGTCCCACCGGCAGCCTCTCCCTCCTGCCCCATCCCTCACTTGGCGCCCTGTTTCCAAGTTCTCCTC
Source organism: Corapipo altera (assembly GCF_003945725.1). Taxonomy (NCBI): domain Eukaryota; kingdom Metazoa; phylum Chordata; class Aves; order Passeriformes; family Pipridae; genus Corapipo; species Corapipo altera. The sequence continues at coordinate 1,478 of NW_020888424.1, forward strand.
GCGGAGCTGGGAATTTGCATTCTCGGTAAGGTTCTCCATCTCTGGCATTCTCTGGCAGAGACGTGCCAAAGCACCCGGGGAGATGCTGCCTCCTGCGGGAATTGCTCTCCTGGTACTGGGCACCCCAGGGCTCCCGCAATCCCCCCACGGCCAGGGGGGCTGGTCGCCGTGTCACAGTGGTCTCCGGGCACAAGGCAGCCCTGCGTCACAAAGCCCCGACAGCTCAGCCCACACCCTGCTGCCGGTGCAGGCGTTCCACGGCAGAGATGAGAAACTTTGGAAAAACCTTAGAGGCCTTCATCCTTAGAGCTTCACCAGAGAGAAGAACTCGAAGAAAGAGAGGTCTTAGACCTGCAGTCGCTTTTGTCTGCTCAGAGGAAATAAAAACTCTCCTCTGAAATTTCAAACTGGACTATGTCTCCCCTTTCTGTCTTTGAATCCCTTTCTTGTATGCACGCAAGCGTCCTGCTTCCTGCCATGAAAGGCTTAGTTTTTTTTCCATTAGCCCCGCAGTGGCACGGTTGGGGAGACGTGGCCGTAGCCTAATGTAAGTTGGTACCCCCTGGCATCGTTGCCAGTGCTGGTGGCAAGCGACTCGCTGACTTCCGAGAAGAAGGACGTGGCTTCTGGTTGAAAAGGCGGGGGAAGACATCCAGTAGTGTTCAGTGAAACCCTGGGTCGGCAGCGAGCATTTTTGCACGGGAATCACTCTCCCCTTGGTATGCTTTTGTCTAAATGTTGTCACTCTCAGGGTTTGTTTTCTTCTCTCCCTGCTGTTTCCAGGAAATTCTTCTTCTCCCAAACTGTGATCTTCACATTTTGTGCCCCAATTTTGAAATCGATCCCGCTGCAGGGGGGAAGGGGGAGGAGAAAAGAGAGTGAGAGAGCAGCACTGTCCTTGAGGAGAGTCTCGGTGAGGGTACTAAATTGGGGAGTACCATTTCTAAACCGCAGAAACCCAGTTAATTGGGCTAAGTGGAAGCTTCGATTGAAATAGTCTGACAGCTGGATGCTCTTGGAGCAGCAGGCGGCCTCACACCCCAGAGCCCTGGAAGCTGATCCCAGAGCCTGCCCCCAGTGCAGGTGTCCCCTGGTAGATGGAAGAAACCACAGAAAACCACTCTCTTTGATGATTCTTATATCTCAAACAGATATAAGGACCAGAGGAAAGAGAGCTCTTATACCTGCAGTAGCTGTCACCTGCATCGAGGTGGGATTTTGTCCACCCTCAGCTAATTTTTAGATGAGACTAAATTGGTTGGGAGTGTCGATGTGCTTGAAGGCAGGTGGGCTCTGCAGAGGGATCTGGACAGACTGGAGAGTTGGGCTGATTCCAACGGGATCAAGGCCAAGTGCTGGGTTTTACAGTTTGGCTACAACAATTCCCTGCAGCGCTACCACCTGGGCACAGAGTGGCTGGAGAGCAGCCAG
>NW_020888425.1:0-1603 GCF_003945725.1 Corapipo altera
GGTTCCTGGGGGGCTTTGCGAGGACCTTTTAGGCAGTTTTGGGGTCTCTAGAGAGTTAAAGGGGTCCCAGACGGTTTTGAGGGTCCCTGAGGGGGATTGGGGGTCCCTGAATGGGCTTGTGGGGCCCCAGGTGGGGTTTTGCGGGTCACTGAGAGGGTTTAGGGGGTGCTGGGGAGGGATGAGGTCTCTGAGGGGATATGAGGGGACCGTGAGGAGGTTTCAACGGGTCAAGAGGAGGATTTCTGAGATTTTAGGGGGTCCCCTAAAGTCCAGCAGTGGGTTCAGCGGTTCCCCAGCCCCCGGGGGGGGAGATGTACCACATCTGGGTAAGGGGATCCCAGTGCCCCCAGTATATCCCAGTGACCTCCCAGTGACCCTCAGTATGGCCCAGTAACCCCCTCAGTGACCACCCAGTGTGTCCCAGTGACTTCCCACTGCCCCCCAGTATGGCCCAGTGATCCTGCAGTGAGCACCCAGTAACCCCCAGTATGGCCCAGTAACCTCCCAGTGTCTCCCCCGTGTGTCCTGGTAATCCCCCAGTAACTCCCCAGTCCCTCCCAGTGCCCTCCCAGTGTCCCTCAGTAACCCCCCCGTCCCTCCCAGTGCCTCCTGGTTCCCTCCAGTGTGTCCCAGTATCCCCCAGTAATCATCCAGTGCCCCCCAAAGCCCCCCAACTGTCCCCACCGTGTCCCCAGATGCCCTTGACCTTTCTGTGAGTGTGTGTGTGGGGGAGTGTTTTCGTTCAGAGGGTCCAGGGGGGCTCCTGGGGTGAGATGGAGGGTTGGGGACATCAGGGGTGGGGTTTGAGGACAGTGGGGAGGGATTTGGGGACAGTGAAATTGGGGCTGCCAACGGGGAGAGTTGGAGACACCAAAAGAGTCTTGAGGACACAAAGGGGGTCTCAGGACTCACTTGCTCATAGGGAAGCCCCTTCTCTCCCCCTCTAGGCCCCATTAACCCTCCCCTAAATGTCTCCCAACCTCCCTTTTTTTCTTTTAGTCCCCTCCCCTCCAGATACCTTTGACCCCCCAATGCCCTCAAGACCCTTTTAACTCTCCCAAATACACCCAATGCCTCTCAAAACCCCCAAATCCCCATCCAACCCCTCCAAATCCCCCCAGATCTCCCACAGCCCCCCCTCAAATCCCTTCCAACCCCCCCCCCCCAAAGAGGGATCACCCGGCACCCTGGGACAGGAACACAGTGGGCTGTACTGGGGGCACTGGGCTGTACTGGGAGGGCACTGGGGGGGGGGCTCAGGTGTCCCAGGACAACGTGGCCCAGCTCCAGGAGAGATCTGGGGAGCAGTGAGGAGGTACTGGTCTGTACTGCTCTGTCCTGGTCTGTACCCCCAGTCCCCAAAGCCCCTCTCCAGCTCCCCCAAGACCCTCCCACACCCCAAAGCCCCTCCCCAGAGCCCCCCCAAGCCCCTGAGTTGGTCCTGCTGCCCCTTGAGCATCTGCAGCTGCTGCAGAACCAGGCATTTCATCAGCAAATGTGCAGGTGACACCAAGCTGGGGGTGTGTTGATGTGCTGAAGGCAGGAGGGCTGTGCAGAGGGACCTGGCCAAGCTGGATCCATGGGCTGATTCCAGGGGGGATGA
>NW_020888425.1:1703-2908 GCF_003945725.1 Corapipo altera
GCCCCTGACTTGGTCCTGCTGCCCCTTGAGCATCTGCAGCTGCTGCAGAACCAGGCATTTCATCAGCAAATGTGCAGGTGACACCAAGCTGGGGGTGTGTTGATGTGCTGAAGGCAGGAGGGCTGTGCAGAGGGACCTGGCCAAGCTGGATCCATGGGCTGATTCCAGGGGGATGAAGTTCCAGCAGGCCAAGGGCCGGGTCCTGCCCTTTGGCCACAAGAAGCCCCGTCAGCCCCCCGGGCTGGGGCCAGAGTGTCTGGAGAGCAGGCAGGCAGAAAGGGAGCTGGGAGTGTGGATGGACAGGAAGCTGAAGAGGAGGCAGAGTGTGGCCAGGTGGCCAAGAGGGCCAATGGCTGGTGTCCTGTGTGAGGAAGAGTGTGTCAGCAGGAGCAGGGAAGGGATTGTTGGGCTGGAGTGAGCGCTGGTGAGGCCACCCCTGGAGTGCTGTGTCCAGCTCTGGGCCCTGAGTTGAGGAAGGCCCTGGAGGGGCTGGAGCAGGAGCAGAGAAGAGCAGCGAGGCTGGGGAAGGGAGTGGAGCACAAGTGGGGTGAGGAGAGGCTGAGGGAGCTGGGGGTGTTGAGGCTGGAGAAGAGGAGGCTCAGGGGAGACCTCCTGACTCTCTGCAAGTCCCTGCCAGGAGGTTGGAGCCAGGTGGGGGTGGGGCTGTTGTGCCAGGAAGCAGCAGTAGGACCAGAGGGCTGGGTCTTGAGCTGTGCCAGGGGAGGTTTAGGTTGGATATTAGGAAGGAATTTTGTACAGAGAGAAGTGAAAATAGCGGGTGAGACCCCCAAAGGGAGCATGAGTGGTGGTGGGTCACCCCCAAAGGGAACTGGGGGGAGCTGGGGTTTTGGGGGCTGATGGGAAAGGGGTGGGAGAGGGGGGTAAGAGGAGGGGGGAGAGCGGGAGCGGGGTTGCCGTGGGGGTGCCTCGGTGTCCTCATGCCTTGATTCCTGGAGAGAGGGGGGAGCTGCGAGAGCCCTGAGAGCCTGGAGAGGGGGGGCACGGAGAAGGGGAAACCTGGACAGTGGGGACCCCTGGGATCCCCAGGACAACAAAGTGGAAAACCTGGAGAGGGGGAATTTCTGGGAATGCAGCACCCCAAAGGCGAGAATCAGAGGAGAAGGGACCCTTGGGACCCCCAACACTCCCAGCATCCCTAAGTTGGACCCCCAGCATCCCAGACAGGAGACTCTCTGAACCCTAGA
>NW_020888426.1:0-2907 GCF_003945725.1 Corapipo altera
TCAACCTGTGAACCAGCTGAAGGCCTAAGGTGTCTTTTGGGGCCTCATAGGCTGGTCACAGGAATGAGCGGGTAAGCCCATTCCGGCAGGGTGCGCCTGGGGCAGGCGAATGGCTGAGGCGCTGTCCCTTCAGCCCCGGCCGGGGGGCCTCCCTGTGCCGTGCTCTGAGCCAGCCGCCGCTGAGGCTCAGCAGGGTCACCTCCAGGCACCTACCTGGCACTGTGAGCCCGGCGCTGCTGCTCCCGCTCTGGTGGGATATGGCTGCCAAGGAAGAGCCTGCGCGCAGCCCCGAGCAGCCTGCCCAACAGGGAGCGTGGCTGGCGTCGCGCCGGGCCGTGAGCAGCCGTGGCCGAAGGAGATGCGTGGCCAAGGGGCTGTTCGGGCAAGAGGCGAGGTCCAGCCTGCAGCGCCGGCGCCCAGGGCTCTTGCCAGGGCAGAGCGGGCAGTGCGTAGGTAGTACTGGCGTCAAAATAGGCTTCGAGCCACTCCAGCACCTTCTGCCGGCTGGAGACGGCCTCCAGTCCCTCCAGGCCTGTCAGCTCTGGGTTTGCCTGGCAGATGAGAAAGGGGAGAGGGACATCTGTGGAGGAGATCTCCCTCATAGGTGAGGAGGAAGAACTTCTTGACGCTGAGGGGGGCAGAGCACTGGCACAGGTTTCCCAGGAAGGTGCTGCAATCTCCATCTGCGGAGGCATTGCAGAGCTCCCCGGACGCATTGCCCTGTGAGCTGCCTCAGGTGAGCCTGGCTTGTCAGGGAGGTTGGAGTGGGTGATCTCCGGAGGGCCCTTGCAAGCCCAAGGATTCTGGGATCGGGTGCTTTGTCAAGGTCTCCCGCTTCCCCCCAGCAAATGCGTGCCGGGCAGCTGGCAGCAGGAGCCTCTGGGACAGGGCTGTGGGAGATGATGGGGCTGCAGCGGTGCAGTGCAGCGGCTGGCCCCAGGAGAGGGAGGTTCATGCCCCTGTGCCGTCTGACGCCATCCTCTGCCGTCCTTGGCATTTACCTGCCCGGCTCTGCCATCAAGCCATGGCAGGGAGGCCAGATGGTCGTGGCCCGTCTGCCGTGGGAGCTCCTCCTCCTCCAGGCAGTGCTGCTGCCATGGCAGGGTGGCTTTGCTCCAGGAAGCCCTGAGCTTGGGGTGGGCCTGGCGGCTGGTCTCCAGCCCCTGCGCAGGCTCCGTCTTGCTTGGCACGATGGCTGGGCGGCTGCCGGTGCCCTGTAAGCTCTGTTGGCCGGGGAGTGCTGGCAGGCTGTCGCCGTGGAGGGACGAGGCCCGGCCCAGGCTCTCTGGAGGCGCTGCATGGGGCTGGGTGTTGCCCGCCTGGCGGGAAGGAAAGGGAGGAGGTGGTATGGCATGGAGGCAGCTGCCTTGGCACAGCATCCCCCAATACCAGCAAGCCCTGTGCCAGCCCTGTCCCACCGGCAGCCTCTCCCTCCTGCCCCATCCCTCACTTGGCGCCCTGTTTCCAAGTTCTCCTCGCGGAGCTGGGAATTTGCATTCTCGGCAAGGTTCTCCATCTCTGGCATTCTCTGGCAGAGACGTGCCAAAGCACCCGGGGAGATGCTGCCTCCTGCGGGAATTGCTCTCCTGGTACTGGGCACCCCAGGGCTCCCGCAATCCCCCCACGGCCAGGGGGGCTGGTCGCCGTGTCACAGTGGTCTCCGGGCACAAGGCAGCCCTGCGTCACAAAGCCCCGACAGCTCAGCCCACACCCTGCTGCCGGTGCAGGCGTTTCACGGCAGAGATGAGAAACTTTGGAAAAACCTTAGAGGCCTTCATCCTTAGAGCTTCACCAGAGAGAAGAACTCGAAGAAAGAGAGGTCTTAGACCTGCAGTCGCTTTTGTCTGCTCAGAGGAAATAAAAACTCTCCTCTGAAATTTCAAACTGGACTATGTCTCCCCTTTCTGTCTTTGAATCCCTTTCTTGTATGCACGCAAGCGTCCTGCTTCCTGCCGTGAAAGGCTTAGTTTTTTTTCCATTAGCCCTGCAGTGGCGCGGTTGGGGAGACGTGGCCGTAGCCTAATGTAAGTTGGTACCCCCTGGCATCGTTGCCAGTGCTGGTGGCAAGCGACTCGCTGACTTCCGAGAAGAAGGACGTGGTTTCTGGTCGAAAAGGCGGGGGAAGACATCCAGTAGTGTTCAGTGAAACCCTGGGTCGGCAGCGAGCATTTTTGCACGGGAATCACTCTCCCCTTGGTATGCTTTTGTCTAAATGTTGTCACTCTCAGGGTTTGTTTTCTTCTCTCCCTGCTGTTTCCAGGAAATTCTTCTTCTCCCAAACTGTGATCTTCACATTTTGTGCCCCAATTTTGAAATCGATCCCGCTGCAGGGGGGAAGGGGGAGGAGAAAAGAGAGTGAGAGAGCAGCACTGTCCTTGAGGAGAGTCTCGGTGAGGGTACTAAATTGGGGAGTACCATTTCTAAACCGCAGAAACCCAGTTAATTGGGCTAAGTGGAAGCTTCGATTGAAATAGTCTGACAGCTGGATGCTCTTGGAGCAGCAGGCGGCCTCACACCCCAGAGCCCTGGAAGCTGATCCCAGAGCCTGCCCCCAGTGCAGGTGTCCCCTGGCAGATGGAAGAAACCACAGAAAACCACTCTCTTTGATGATTTTATATCTCAAACAGATATAAGGACCAGAGGAAAGAGAGCTCTTATACCTGCAGTAGCTGTCACCTGCATCGAGGTGGGATTTTGTCCACCCTCAGCTAATTTTTAGATGAGACTAAATTGGTTGCGAGTGTCGATGTGCTTGAAGGCAGGTGGGCTCTGCAGAGGGATCTGGACAGACTGGAGAGTTGGGCTGATTCCAACGGGATCAAGGCCAAGTGCTGGGTTTTACAGTTTGGCTACAACAATTCCCTGCAGCGCTACCACCTGGGCACAGAGTGGCTGGAGAGCAGCCAG
>NW_020888427.1:0-2409 GCF_003945725.1 Corapipo altera
CTGGGGGGGTCCCGAGTTTTGGGGGTCTCACCCCGGCAATGGGGATTGGTTCCACCCCAGGGAGGGCCCGGATCCCCGGGGGTCCCAGCCCATACCGGGGGTCCAGCTCATTGGGGGTTCCCACCCCAGAGCGGGGTCCCGGCCCGTGCCGGGGGGTCCCGGGGGTTTGGGGGTACCTGGGCAGGCTCGCAGGAAGCAGACGCGGGTGTCGATGTTGGGGGGGTGAGCGCAGCTCCCCCCGGGCGGGGGCCCCCCCCGGCGCCGCAGGGCGACCCCCACCCCGCAGGAGCGGCTGCAGGACCCCCACCCTCCCCAGGGCGGGGGGGTGCAGCCTGGGGGGGATGGAGAGGGCAGTGTGACCCCCATGTATTGGGGGCTCTCCCTGCCCCTGAACCCACAATCTTGGTGTCCCCCCAAATCCCCAACCTTAGAAGACCCCAGCCCACCCCCCCCCCCCCCCTCCCTTGCCCGGGGGCCCCCCCCCCGGGACCCCCCCGGCCCCTGGGGGGCTGTTGAGGGGCCCCCCCGTCCCCCCCCCCCCGGGGTCCCCTCACCTGCGGGGGTCTCGGCGGGGACCCCCGTGGGAGCCGGCGAGGGCAGCGCCCGGAGCTGGGGGGGCTCGGGGGAGGTCGTGGCACTCCCGGGGGCTCTCGGGGTCTCCTCGGGGAGGGTCACGGTTCTGGGGGTGTCCCCGGCTGCGCTGGGGGGCTCCGGGTGGGTCTCGGCACTTTCGGGGGTCCCCGACGGTGGCTCCCCGAGAGCGGCCGTAGGGCTGGAGGGGGAGGGGGGGGTCAGGGGAGATCCCCTCGGTGCCCTCCGGACCTGGGGACCCCCAACTCCCAGGACCCCCAAGTCCTGAGCCTTCCCACCCCCGGTGTCCCCCGCACCTGGGGCTGCCGGGGGGTTCGGCCGGTGCGGGGGGGGACAGCGCTGCTGTCACCGCGGGGGGGCTGCCCGGGGAGGTCGCGTTGTCACCTGCAGCGGGCACGGACACCGGGGCTATGGTCACAGGGTCTCCCCCGGCACCTCGGGGTCAGTCCCGCTCCCCCCGGGACTCCCCGGACCCCCCCACTCACCCGCGGGGGCGCAGGAGCAGCAGGACCCGCCGTCACCTTCCCGCAGCACGCGGCCCTTGGGGACACCGACAGCGTCACCGCCACCGCCCCCCGCGGCTGCTCCCGCCCCCCGCGCCCCCCACTCACCCGGGGACAGCCGGTGTCGCGGAGGGGGCAGTAGGGGACACAGCGGACCCCCCCGCCGGGCAGGCACTGGCACACCTGGCAGGGGCCCCCCCGCCAGCGCTCGCCGGGGACGCGCCACCGGCCCCGCTCGTGGCACCGCCGGCACGGCCCCGTGTGGCACCTGCGGGGCGGGGGGGGCGTCACGCACCCGGGGGACCCCCCGGCCCCCCCGCGACCCCCCCCCGGGCCCCGCTGACCGTCGGGCCTTGCGGTAGATGCCGCGGCAGTGCCGGCCCCCCCCGCGCCGGGGGGGGTTCGAGGGGCTGCGGAACGACCACTGCACGCCGGGGGTCCCGCAGGTGCCCGCGCACGCGCCCCATGGCGACCACGACGACCACCCGCAGTCCACTGTGGGGGGCACCGGGTCATACGGGGTCCCCCCGCACCCCCGCACCCACACCTCGGGGTCCCCACGGCCCCGCCGGGGGTCCCCCCGCACACGGCCCCGCGCCGGGACCCACCTGAGCAGCCGGGGAGGGGGCGGCAGTGCCGCGGGCGCCCCTCGAGGCAGGTGCAGAGGCGGCAGCCGAGGGGCACCGGGACCCCCGGGGGGTACGCGCGCCCCCCGGCCCGGCACGGGCACTCCCGCGGCCACACGCACCGGGCGGACCCCACGCCGGGCTCGGGGGCGTCCAGCACCCGCCCCGCCGGGCACCAGCACCCTGGGGAGGGGCGGGGGGGTCAGCGGGTGCCCCTCACCTCGGGGTGCCCCCCACGGGTCCCCCTCACCTGGGCGGCAGGGCGGGGGGCGCGGGCAGGTGACGGCGGCGGCCAGGTCGGCGCAGGAGGCGGGGCAGGGGGCGCAGGGGAGGGGGCTCAGCCCCCCCTCGCACTCCGAGGCGTTGAGGCACCCCCCCGGGGAGCAGGGGGCTGGGGGAGAGAGGGGGTCACCCACGGAGACCTCCTGCCCCACAGAGCCCCCCACTCTATAGAGCCCCCATCCCACCGGGCCCCACCCGTCCCACCAGGACCCACCTGCCCCACAAAGCCCCCCCGCGCTGTGAGGACTCCCGACCCACGGAGCCCCCCCATCTGTGGAGCCCCCCCGTCCCAGTGGGACCCCCCACCTCCTTGGGCCCCCTACCACAGAACCCGCCCCGAGCCCCCTCCTGCCCCGTACCCCCCTTTCCCCGCACCCACCCATCTCCAGGGCTCCGAGGCCCCCCCC
>NW_020888427.1:2509-2907 GCF_003945725.1 Corapipo altera
CCCCCCCCGGGCAGATCTTCACAGGCTCGGCCGCCGTTCTGGGGGGGGCCGACACCCCCTCCTGCGCAGCCGGACCCCCCCGCAGCCCCCCGGGCAGTCGGACCAGGGTCCCCACGGGCCCCACTCGCCGTCCACTGCGGGGGGGGGGAGGGCGTCAGGGGGAGCCTTGGAACCCCCCAAGCCCCTCGGGCTGTGAGACCCCCAAACCCCTTGTGCAGCCCGAACCATGGGGACCCCCAAATCTCTCGGTATCCCATGGGACCCCTCCAACCCCCCCGGTCCATGGGACCCCCTCAAATCCCCCAAACTCCCTGTGCAGCCTGAGCCACAGGGACCCTCAAATCCCTCAGGCACCCCATGAGACCCCCAAACCACCCGGAGCCCCCCAAACCCCGGGG
>NW_020888428.1:0-2905 GCF_003945725.1 Corapipo altera
CAGCCAGGACAGAGCAAGCATTTGGTCACAAGACAGTGGGTGCCAGCTGGGTTTGGACAGGCTCACCCAGGCAGGTGGGTGCCCATCAACCCAGGGACAAGGGATGGGACCCCACTGTGAGCTCCTCGCCTCCCTTTCCTCCTGTTTTCCTGCTGCAGGGATTGCAGGCACCGCTTCCCTCCTGCCCCTCATTATCTCTGCCTCCTGGAACAGAAAACAGGGAAATATGATTAAAGCCCTTTCACAGGGAACTTATCAGCTGCGGGAAGGCCAAGAGCTTCATCACTGCTGGGAGAGCATCCCAGGCTGTCAGCAGCACAGCGGGGGCTGTGGCTCCTGGTACCTCCACACCACAGTGCCCACCAAACCCTGACACAAGGCGGGGTGGGCTGTGACATCTGCCTGTGACGTGTTTGGGGAGCAGGTCGGGTCACGGAGGGAGGGAGGGAGGGAGGGATGTGGGTCAGGAGGAGCCTGCACTGCACCTGCGGGTGGGGACGGCGGGGCCAGCCTGGCTCACGTCAGGGCTCTGGACTGTCAGAGGGTTTTCCACTGAAATGGGCTGCTCTGATGCTAATTTGCTTTGACCCATCTGGGCCAACGCTATCAGATCTTGGAGCTTCAACAGCACCGAGATGCTGGGGGTGGGTGGCAGGGACAGCTCTGTCACTGTTTGCACAACGAGGGAGGATTAAAGCCACGGGCAAGTCGGGGTGGTCAGACTGACCTTATTGGCACCACTGTGTTGGTGAAGATAAGAAGATTCAAGCCCAATGTGGTATTTTGAAGCTGTCTTTGAGCCAGGAGAAGGTGGGCACCATTACTGTGTCCTACAGGGATTTTCCCAGGGTTGTGTCCAGGAGTGGGACCCTTCCTGCTCCACTGGGAGGTTGTACATCATCTCACTGTCAGTGCTTCAAAGATCCCGTGGTGGGAACCACAGCTCTGAACCATGCAGCTCTTTGTCCCTCTTCAGAGGAGCCAAAATTCCCTGTGTCCACCCTCAGACATCCCATAAAATACCTCCTTTTTCCATCCTGCAGTAACTGTGCAATTAAGTGTGGAAACTGAGGTAGAGGAAGTGCTGAGGCTGCACCAGCTGATGCCAGGGGAGATGCCAGGAGCACCCTGGCTGCAAAATGTTCCTGGATCCTAAGGCAGGTTGTGGGGTGTGATGCACCAACAGCATCACAGGGAGGAAAGACCCCCCTGGGCACAGCCTCCCGTGGGCACAGTCCCAGGGAAGGCCTCCGCACTGGGCATCATCAGAGGCTTTGGGTTCCTGCAGCAGGAGCCCAGGTCCCTCACCCCCATTCTGCTGGATGGAGGTGTCCAGGAGCAGCTGAGCAGAGCTGGAGCTCCTGCTGGGACTGCTCCTTGTGTGTCCCAGCCCAGCCAAGGAGCTCGGCCACCTTCCCCTCCATCACAGCAATCCTGTGATTCCCGAGCTCAGCCCCCTCAGGCAATGGTTAAATTTAGTGGCAGACACTTGTAGGAGCTCTGGAGCATCCTCCTCACTGCTGGTCCCAGGGTGCCCCAGCTCAGATCACCTTCCCCAGCAGCTCAGACCCCCACCAGGGATGTTCTCCCATCTGTCCTTGCCCTCCCTGGGTGCCTCATCCTGGAGCTGGCAGGGAAATGTTACATCAGGGGTTGTTTGGACTGACCAAAATAGCAGCAGCAGCATCCCATCATCTTTTGGGGGGGGATGATCAACAGCCCATGGGAACTGCTGACTACTGTAAAATCCCATTGGTCCTAAAAGAGACTGTAAAAGTCCTGGGAGCACCTTTCTAACCCCGTTTTTCAGATGGGAAGACAGGATTGAGGGTGGTGGGGCGGAGAGGGAGCAGATGCTTTGCAGGATCCAAGCGTGGGGTTCCTGACCCTGCTTTAGCAGGGAGAAACATGGACATGTGGAAAAGGTCTGGGAGTCAAATCAGAGCTCACAGCCTGGTGCAGGGACCGCCCTGGTGCTCTCCTGCCTGAGCCTGGCTGCTGCTGTGGGAGAGAGCAGCCACTCACACAGCCCTGCTGGGGTGGGACTGTGCCTCTGACCATCCCTGAGGGGCAGATCCAGATGCAGGACAGGGAGACTGGGATGAGGAGGATAAAGTTGCCCACAGGGATTGTCACTGGGGTTTTTCCTAAGCAGGTTTCACATCCTCACAGGGATCAGTGCTGCAGATTCTGTTTATTCCACACGAAGAAGCTCCAGAGCAACTAAATCAGTCAAGTGTCCTTCAAACCAGGAGCAATGCCAGTGAGGGCAGAGCAGCCCTTTGGAGGCCCAGTGCCCTGGGCAGGTGGGGAGCAGCCCCCCAGCTTCCCCCCGGGGGTCTGCAGAGCTTGGGGGGCACAGAGCAGCGTGACAGAGGGGTGCCCCAGATGGGACCGGCTCCTGCTGCCCTGCCCGGGTCTGCAGCAGGGTCCAAACCCGGCTCATTCGGCGTTGCCCAGCCAGGTGCTGTTTAAACCTGCCCCAGCCCCGAGTGTCCCCAATCCCGGGGACTCCAGGGAGCGGAGGTGGGCGATGCCGCGGGAGGAAGCCGGGCGTTGGCAAGGAGTGCCAGAGTGATGCTGGAGCCGCGCCAAGGGATGCTGAGGCAGTGTTGGGGGGTGTTAGGCGAATTCCAGGGGAGATGCCAAAGGATGCCAGGAGATCCTGGGGGATGCTGGGGCCGTGCCAAGGGATGCCGAGGTGATGTCGGGGGGGATGGCAGGGGAGGCTGGAGAGATGCTGAGGCCATGTCACGGGATCTAAGGGGACGCCAGGTGATGCCGGGGCATGCCAGAGGGATGCCGGGGGGATGCCAGGTGATGCCGAGGCCATGTCAAGGGATGCTGAGGGATGCCGGGGAGGACGCCGGGGCCACGCCCAGGGATGTCGGGGGATATCGGGGAA
>NW_020888429.1:0-2903 GCF_003945725.1 Corapipo altera
CGACCCCAAAGAGCACCTAATCCCAAAAAGGATCCAATCCCAAAAAGGATCCGACCCCAAAGAGCACCCAATCCCAAAAAGGATCCAACCCCAAAGTGTGTCTGACCCCAAAGAATGTCTGACCCCAAAGAGTGTCCAACCCCAAAAAGTATCTGACCCCAAAGAGCACCCAATCCCAAAAAGGATCCAACCCCAAAGAGTGTCCAACCCCAAAAAGGATCTGACCCCAAAGAACACCCAACCCCAAGGAGCATCTTTGCAAACCCCAAGTGTGCCTTAACCCCAAATGCACCTTGGTCACCCCAGAAGGTGTCTTAATTAGCGAAGAGCATCTTAATTAGCCCCAAAATGTGCTTTGGACACCCCAGAAGGCATCTTAATTAGCCAAGAGCATCTTAATTAACCCCAAAGGATTTCTTGCTTCGCACCAAAGAGTGACTGACCCAACCCCAGAAAACACCTTAATACCAAAGAGCACCAGGGCCGAGGCCAAAAGCACTACATTGACCCCAAAAGCATCTTAAACAGCCCCAAAAGCACCCTATTGACCCTAAAGGCACCTCATTGACCCTGAAAGCACCTTAAGCAACCCTAAAAGCACCTTATTAACCCCAAAGACACTTTATCGACCCCAGAAGCACCTCAGACAACCCTAAAAGTACCTTATCAACCCTAAAAGCACTTAATTGACCCCAGAAGCACCTCATTGACCCCAGAAGCATCTTAACTCTAAAAGCACCTCAGACAACCCTAAAAGCACTTTGTCAACCCTAAAACCTCCTTATCAACCCTAAAGGCACATCATTGATCCCAGAAGCACCTAACTGACCACAAAAGCATCTTAAACCTAAAAGCATCTCATTGACTCCAAAAGCACCTCATTGATCCCAGAAGCATCATAACCCTAAAAGCACCTCATACAACCCTAAAAGCACCTTATCAACCCTAAAGGTGCCTCATTGATCCCAGAAGCATCATAACCCTAAAAGCACCTTATCAACCCTAAAAGCACCTTATCAACCCTAAAAGCACCTTATCAACCCTAAAAGCACCTTATCAACCCTAAAAATGCCTCATCGACCCCAAAAGCACCTCATTGACCCCAGAAGCATCTTAACCCTAAAAACTCCTTATCGACCCCAAAAGCACCTTACCGACCCCAAAAACACCTCATTGACCCCAAAGCCCCCCCCCGCCGACCCAATGGGGCCCCCCCACCACCCCCCCTGGCCCCCCCTCCCCCCCCCCCCTCCTGACCCCCCCCTGCCCCCCCCAGTGCCCCCCGCCCGCTGTGGGACCCCCGTTTCTCACCCTGGCTCCGGGCAGTCCGGGCTCTCCGGGCCGTCCGGGGTCGCCGGTGGCTCCTTTGGGACCAGCCAGCCCGGCGGGGCCGCGCTCACCCGGAGCACCCTGCGAGGGGTTGGGGGTGACTCCGGGGGTTCAGGGGGGTGGTCCCCGCCCTAGAAATCCCCCCCTTGTCCCCCGTGACCCTCCCCACCCCTCACCGCGACCCCCCCACCTTGGGTCCGGCCAGCCCGTCCTGTCCCGGGAAGCCGCGATTGCCGGGAGCGCCCTGTGGAGGAGGAGGAGGAGAAGTGGAGTCAGGAGAGATTTTTTTGGGGTGGGTTTTGGGGCGGGATGGGGGGACACACACACTCACCCTTTCTCCCGGGGGTCCCAAAGGACCGGCAGCGCCGGGTTCGCCGCGGGCTCCTCTCTTGCCTTCCTCGCCCGCCGGCCCGGGGGCACCTTGGGGTCCCGCGGGGCCCTGCGGGGGGGAGGGAGAGGAGGGAAAAGGGGGTCACCAGGAGCCTTCCTCCCCCCATAGCCGTCCCCCCCCAGCCGGGCAGGAGCCCCCCGACGTGCCCCCCACAGCCCCGGCGGCGCCGGGGCCCCGCGGAGCCCCGGCATTGAGGGTGGTTAATGAAGCGAGGGGGGAATGTCCCCGCGGGGGGGGACAGGGCGCGCACACAGCGGCCCTTTGTCCCCCCGCGGGAGGGGGACGCTGCCCCTCGAGGGGCCTCCCGAGGGGAACAGGCCCCGGCAGACGCCGAGGAGACGCCGCGGGGACGGGGAGGGGTCCCTGCCCAGAGTGGGGGGTCCCGGGTGCGGCCCCCCCTCGGGCCCGGACTCACCGTCTCACCCTTGGGTCCCTGCTCGCCTTTGAAGCCCGCGATTCCCGGTTCTCCCTGCGGAGAGAGGGGGGGAGGGACAAGGTGTCAGTGTCCCTGTCCCTGCTCTGGAATCCAGCTCCTGTCCCCATCCCTGTGTTCTCCAACTGTGTTCTCCAGCTCCTGTCTCCATTCTCCAGGTCCTGTCCTCCATCCCTGCTGTGTAATCCAGGTCCTGTCCCCACCCCTGGTGTGTTCTCCAGGTCCTGTCCCCACCCCTGGTGTGTTCTCCAGGTCCTGTCTCCATCCCTGCAGTGGAATCCAGCTCCTATCTCCATCCCTACTGTGGAATCCAGCTCCTGTCTCCATTCTCCAGCTCCTGTCCCCATTCTCCAGCTCCTGTCCCCATTCCTGGTGTGTTCTCCAGCTCCTGTCCCCATTCTCCAGCTCCTGTCTCCATCCCTGGTGTGTTTTCCAGTTCCTCTCCCCATCCCTGGTGTGTTCTCCAGGCCTTGTCCACATCCCTTTCCTCATCTCCATCTTCATCCCAGTCCTCTCACCTGTTCCCATCCCCATCCCATCCCACCTGTGGGAAAATGGGAAATGGGAAAAAGGGGTGGAAAGGTAAAAAAGGAGGGGAAACGGGAATGAAAGGGGAAAAGGGCAGGGAAGTGGAATAGGAAAAAAGGGAAAAAATGGAGGGGAAGGGAAAAAAGTGAGAAAATGAGGGAAAAGAGAGGAAACAGGAAAAGGGGGGGAAATGGGAACAAAAGAGAGGAAAATAGGGGAAAA
>NW_020888430.1:0-2903 GCF_003945725.1 Corapipo altera
GTGCACCTGGATTATAAAACACTGGATATGCCTGCAAGAAATTTAAATCATTAACATTACTAGCAATATTATTTATATCATTACAACTATTGGTATGGTCGGTTCCTGTGGAAGAAAGAAAAGGGTTAGAAGGAGAAACAGAATTGTTAAAATTATTTGACATATTTGAAAATGGATTATTGGGAGAAAATTGGTTAAATGTTGTTAAGGATTGTGAATGATTTGTAGCTGGAAAACTGTTTAATGAGTCTGGTGCTGCTGAGTCAGTCACAGCTAGTTGCACACTGTGAGAGGTGGAGGGAATGCTGTCCGTTAACTGGCTGAGTCTGTGCTGCTCGGTCGTGAAGGTGTTCTGAAGCTGTGGGTTTCCTTGCATGTCGCGGCAGGATGTCTCCGGTCTCGGGCACAGACAGGGAGGGGGTCCCGATGACGTCATCTTGTCCCGCTCGGCATCCGTAGGGAAGGTGGAAGCTCTCGCTGTCGGTCCGGAGTCGTTAGAAGTTGGGAATTCCCCGCTTCCTTTGTTTGACCATGCGGTGGTGGCGGCTGGGGGCTGCGGCAACTGCAGTTGGTGATCTCCTGCTGAGAGCTGCCAGGCGGGAGGGGCTGGGGCCACACAAACGGCTGGATTTTCCTCGGCACAGTTCTGCCCCGAAGAGTACCTGTGGCAGCTATTCCGTGTCAGGGGTGGTGGAATAAAGTTTTCAGTCACTGGGGTGGTGCTTGGAGCGGTGCTGCTAATCGGTTGAGGAGGGTCTGGGTTCGGGAACGGCGGGATGGGATCGCCTGCTCTGGGAGGGAGAGGGGGTGGAGGGCGGGGAGGGCTCCCGCCGGTGCTGGCCGCGGGCGGCTCCTCCTCCCCCCGCTGCACCGGCAGCCGAGGCGGAGGAGCCCGGGACGGGACCGGGGCCGCCTCGGTGCTGCCCGGGATGGGGGTTGCCGCCCCGCGTCCGACCCTAACAGGGGGCTGTGGCGGGCCCGTGCCACAGCCACCAGCTGTATCAGGGACCGGGTGCGCGGCACCGCCATGCGCCGACCACGGTGGGGGGGGTCGAAGGGGTGCCCCTGCCCGCGGCTGCCGGACGGGATCTCCGTCTCCCTCCTCCCCCGTTTTCCGCGGCGACTTCGGTCGCTCCCCCTCTCCTCGACCCCGGAGAGAAGCTCCGCTGCTTTCTCGTTCAGGCTCAGAATCTTTTTGTTGCATTTCAAGTATTGCTAATACGTGATTCCAAGCTATGTTGGCATGTACTGCGGCTTTATCGTTGGAAAGTACAGCCATCCAAATCTGTCTGCCTAATAAATCCCAATCTTTAGTCGTCAGACAGAAAGGAAGTTTAAAGTCATTTTTAACCATAACTTTAGAAAGGCATTTTAAAGCTGTTTTGTTAGTTGATTTCCCATTATAACTTAGTAAATTTTTCAAACGCTTATAGTTCTCTTTTTCAGTCTTAGTCAGGGATGCCCCCATTTTTTTTTTTTTTTTTTTTAAGGGAATATGCCGGCGCCTGCTCCTACCTGCTGGTTGCGAGGAAGGCTGAGGTATTCAAAACAGACTGCTATGCCGTGTGGTGATGCAGCCTGCTAATACCTTGACGCTTAGGAGCCGGTCCGTCGTGGAACACAAGACTCGCCCCCGTCTGTGCTTTAGGATTGCTTATATCTTCATAGAAGAGTTCAAACAATCGTTGCCTCACCACGTGGCACCATTTCCGTCGGATTAGTGGGAATGGGGGAGACCTCCAGGCTTTAGGCTGCTAGCCCATTACCTGCGAGGTGAATGCCCTTCCCCCCGCCCCAGCACGTGGCCCTGCGACCCCGCAAGGAGCACACAGACCACCAGGGAGGGACGGACGAAAGAGGAAGTTTATTGTGGGGTAGGGGTTTATAAGGCTTTCAGGAGGGTCAAAAGGGGACCAATCACAAGTTCAGGGTCACATAGAAAAAACCATCAGGTGAAGGGTCAACAGCCAATAGAAAGGGGTTAACAAAGGCCAATGGGAAAACATCTCAGGACACCTTCCCAGGACATCTTGTGTGGGAGCACAGGGGATGTTGGGAAGAAGATCAGTGACTCTGCAAAAAGGTAAAAGCCATTTTAAAACCTGTTTAAACCACCTTAAAAACTTCGGTTTCTGTAACATTTGAACTGCTCTCATTTTCTTCACTAGTCCATCTCTGACAGGACTTCTTCCATCCTGCATATGGCAAATCCATTGCCACACGTCTCCTTTTGCCTTGGGCTAATGGGCCACCTCAGACCACCAGCTAAATCAGCACCTGCTTGTCGCACATCCAAGGCTAAATACCCTGCTGTGCCATTGGTTGCTGTAATTTTAATGAGTAGATATAAAATATTTTTGTGATTCATGTGCAGGCAGCTCTTGATTACAAATGGTCAGGATATTTGTGCTGGTATTTAATTAATCATGGAGACAGAACTGGCCCTGTACAGAGCCAGCTGCAGAACTGACATGGTTTATCAGCTCAGGTACCTCCTGGTTATATTGTTTCCAGAGTCATTTTACCTCTGGAAGCAATTTATATACTTTCGTGAAAAGCCAGCTCAGATTTGCCAGTACCATGTTTAATCCAGAAACGGTAGAGAATCTATTGCAAAATCTCTTCACTGGATTGGTCATTCTGATTTACCTCTGCAAGTTCTTCAGCTCATTTCATAGCACCATGTTACTTGAGTGTTCCCAGTCTCCTATTGATAACCATAATGAATGATAGATAATATTTTTTTCAAGGTTTGTTTTCTGTTCCATTAAAGTCAAGGAATCTAATGCAGGCAGAATGCAGTGAATGTGTTGTAAGACAGTCAAATCTGCAGCCGTGGCTACCACAACAGTTTTGTTTGTGAATATGAACGTGGCTTAGCAAAATGTGGATAATGAATCGCA
>NW_020888431.1:0-2903 GCF_003945725.1 Corapipo altera
CTGAAGATTCCTGCCAGACCAAAGGTGCCACCACAGAAAGCTCTTGCTGCCCAAGAAGTGCCCAGTCTGCCCCACCAACTGCACCTGAAACGAAAGGATCCAGCTTTTTTTTCCTGGGGGAAAGGGCTGCTAATTCCCTTTTTTTCAGCCCTGTCCTGCATAGACCAAACTAACTTCGGAAATAGACTCCAGCTGAAGATTCCTGCCAGACAAAAGGTTCCACCCCAGAAAGCTCTTGCTGCCCATGAAGTGTCCAGGCTTCCCCACAACAACACCTCCAAGCCAAAGGATCCAGACTTTCTTTCCTTGGAGACAGGACTGCTAATTCCCTTTTTTTCAGCCCTACCCTGCGTAGGCCAAACTAACCTTTGGAAAATAGACTCCAGTTGAAGATTCCTGCCAGACCAAAGGTGCCACCACAGAAAACTCTTGCTGCCCAAGAAGACCCCAGGCTGCCCCACTAACTGCACCTCCAAGTGAAACGATCCAGACTTTTTTTCCTCACGGAAAGAGCTGCTGTTCTATTTTTTCTGCCCTGAGCTTCAATGGCCGGTCCCACCTCCCCAAAACTGAAGGCAAAGGAAGACTCCTTCCAGGCAAAAGGTGCCAGCACAGAAAACTCTTGCTGCCCAAGAAGTGCCCAGGCTGCCCCACCAACAGCACCTCCAAGCCAAAGGATCCAGACTTTTTTCCCAAGAGAAAGGGCTGCTAATTCCCTTTTTTTCAGCCCAGCCCTGCATAGGCTAAACTAACTTCGAAAATAGACTCCAGCTGAAGATTCCTGCCAGATAAAAGCTGCGACCGCAGAAAGCTCTTGCTGCCAAAGAAGTGCCCAAACCAACTGCACCTCAAAGCCAAAGGATCCAGACTTTTTATCCTGGTGGAAATGGCTGCTGTTCCCATTTTTCAACCCTGCACTCCAGTTGTCGGTCTCACCTGCTGAAAAATTGAATCCAGTTGAAGAAAACAGCCAGACAAAAGGTGCCACCACAGAAGGGTCTTGCTGCCCAAGAAGTGTCTAGGCTGCCGCACCAACTGCACCTCAAAGCCAAAGGGATCCAGATTTTTATTTTTCCTCATGGAAAGTTCTGCTGTTCCCGTTTTTCAACCCTGCTCTCCAATTACCGGTCTCACCTCCTGAAAAATTGAATCCAGCTGAAGATTCCTGCCAGACAAAAGGTGCCACAACAGAAAGCTCTTGCTGCCCAAGAAGTGCCTAGGCTGCCCCACCAACTGCCAAACCTCAAACCCAAGGGATCCAGCCTTTTTTTCCTCATGGAAAGTGCTGCTGTTCCCATTTTTTAACCCTGCGCTCCGGTCTCACCTCCTGAAAAATTGAATCCAGTTGAAGATTCCTGCCAGACCAAAGGTGCCACCCCAGAAAGCTCTTGCTGCCCAAGAAGTGCCCAGGCTTCCCCAGCAACTGCACCTCAAAGCAAAGGGATCCAGATTTTTTTCCTTATGGAAAGGCTGCTAATTCCCTTTTTTTCAGCCCAGCCCTGCATAGGCTAAACTAACTTCGAAAATAGACTCCAGCTGATGATTCCTGCCAAACAAAAGGTGCCACCCCAGAAAGCTCTTGCTGCCCAAGAAGTGCCCAGGCTACCCCACCAAAAGCACATCCAAGCCAAAGGATCCAGACTTTTTTGCCCCGGGAAAGGGATACTAATTCCCTTTTTTTCAGCCCTACCCTGCATAGGCCAAACTAACTTCGAAAATAGACTCTAGATGAAGATTCCTGCCAGACAAAAGGTGCCACCCCAGAAAGCTCTTGCTGCCCAAGAAGTGCCCAGGCTGCCCCACCAACTGCACCTCAAAGCCAAGGGATCCAGACTTTTTTTCCTCATGGAAAGTTCTGCTGTTCCCATTTTTCAACCCTGCGCTCCAATTGCCGGTCTCACCTTGTGAAAAATTGAATCCAGTTGAAGATTCCTGCCAGACAAAAGGTGCCACCACAGAAAGCTCTTGCTGCCCAAGAAGTGCCCAGGCTGCCACACCAACTGTACCTCCAATCCAAAGCTTCCAGAATTTCTTTCCTAGAGGAAAGGTCTGCTAATTCCTTTTTTGTCAGCCCTGCCCTGCATAGGCCAAACTAACTTCGAAAATAGACTCCAGCTGAAGATTCCTGCCAGACAGAAGGTGCCACTACAGAAAGCTCTTGCTGCCCAAGAAGTGCCCAGGCTACCCCAAAAACTGCACCTCAAAGCCAAGGGATCCAGAATTTTTTTCCTCATGGAAAGTGCTGCTGGTTCCATTTTTCAGCCCTGTGCTCCAATTGCCGGTCTCACCTTGTGAAAAATTGAATCCAGTTGAAGATTCCTGCCAGACAAAAGGTGCCACCACAGAAAGGTCTTGTTGCCCAAGAAGTGCCCAGGCTGCCCCAGCAACTGCACCTCCAAGCCAGACGATCCAGACTTTTTTTCCTGGGGGAAAGGGCTGCTTATTCCTTTTTTTTTAGCCCTCTCCTGCATAGGCCAAACTAACTCCTGAAAATAGACTCTAGCTGAAGGTTCCTGCCAGACAAAAAGTGCCACCACAGAAAGCTCTTGCTGCCCAAGAAGTGCCCCGGCTGCCCCATCAACAACGCCACCAAGCTAAAAGATCCAACCTTTTTTTCCTGGGGGAAAGGGCTGCTAATTCCCTTTTTTTCAGCCCTTCGCTGCATAGGCCAAACCAACTCCTGAAAATAGACTCCAGCTGAAGATTCCTGCCAGACCAAAGGTGCCACCCCAGAAAGCTCTTGCTGCCCAAGAAGTGCTTAGACTGGCCCACCAACTGCACCTCAAAGCCAAGGGAACCAGAATTTTTTTCCCTGGGGAAAAGGGCTGCTAATTCCCTTTTTTTCAGCCCTACCCTTCAAGGCCCAAACTAACTCCCAACAAGGAATCCAACTTAAGATTCCT
>NW_020888432.1:0-2902 GCF_003945725.1 Corapipo altera
CCCCCCGGGTGGCCCCCGAAAGCCCCCGGTGCCCCCCGAGCCCCCGCCCGGCGAACGGGGTTGACCTGATGGCCCCGATTCCCGGGGGTCACTCCGGGGGGGTTTGGGAGGGTTTTCCCAAATTCCCTGGGGTCCTGAAATATCCACGGGGTGCCACAGAACCCCCGGGGTGCCCCCTAAACCCCTGAGTGCCCCCTAAACCCCTGGGTGCTCCCCCCAAACCCCCTGAGTGCCCCCCGCCCGGCGAACGGGGTTGACCTGATGGCCCCGATTCCCGGGGGTCACTCTGGGGGGGTTGGGAGGGTTTTCCCAAATTCCCGGGGGTCCCGAAGTATCCACGAGGGTTTCTGGGGGTCCCGCAGAACCTCCGCAGGCCCCTGGGTGCCCCTCGAGGCCCCTGGGTGCCCCACGAGCCCCCTGGGTGCCCCCAACTCAGCACCCGTTCACTGAACGGGTAGACCTGATGTCCTGGATTCCCGGGGGTCACTCCGGGGGGGGTTGGGAGGGTTTTCCCGAATTCCCGGGGGTCCCGAAATATCCACGGGGTGCCACAGAACCCCCGCGGTGCCCCCTAAACCCCTGGGTGCCCCCTAAGCCCCTGGGTGCTCCCCCCAAACCCTCTGGGTGCCCCCCACCCAGCGAACGGGGTTGACCTGATGGCCCCGATTCCCGGGGGTCACTCCAAGGGTTTGGGGGGGTTTTCCCAAATTCCCTGGGGTCCTGAAATATCCACGGGGTGCCACAGAACCCCTGGGGTGCCCCCTAAACCCCCTGGGTGCTCCCCCCAAACCCCCTTTGTGCCCCCCACCCATCGAACGGGTAGACCTGATGTCCCGGATTCCCGGGGGTCACTCCAGGGGTTTGGGGGGGTCCCCAAATTCCTGAGGGTTCTGAGATATCCACGAGGGTTTCTGAGGGTCCCACAAAACCCCTGAGATGTCCCCAGACATCTGGGGTGCCCCTCAAATCTCCTGGGTGCCCCCCAAAATCTGGGTGCCCCCACCCAGCACCCATTGAATGGGTAGACCTGATGCCTCTAATTCCTGGGGGTCCCCCTGTGAGATTTTGGGGGGTCCCCGAATTCTTGAGGGTCCCCAAATTCCCAGAGAGATTTTTGGGGGTCCCTTGACACTTCTAAAACACTCCCAGACCCCTGGGTGCCCCCCAAATCTTCTGGGTGCCCCCCAAAATCTGAGTGCCCCCACCCAGCACCCATGGAATGGGTAGACCTGATGTCCAGGATTCTTGGGGGTCCCTCCAGAAGATTTTGGGGGATCCCCCAAATTCCTGAGGGCCCCAAAATTCCCACAGGGATTCCTGAAGGTCTCCCAGCACCTCTGGGACACCCCCAGACCCCTGGGTGCCCCCCAAATCTTCTGGGTGCCCCCCCAAATCCCCAGACCCATTCAGTGACTGGGTAGACCTGATGTCACTGATTCCTGGGGGTCCCCACGGGGGGTTTTGGGGGATCCCCAAATTCCCGGGGGTCCCCAAATTCCCACAGGGATTTCTGGACACTTCTGAGACATCCCCAGGCCCCTGGGTGCTCCTCAAATCTTCTGGGTGCCCCCCAAATCTTCTGGGTGCCCCCCAAATCTGGCTGCCTCCACCCAGCACCCATTGAATGGGTAGACCTGTTGGCCTGGATTTCTGGGAGTCTCTCCAGGAGGTTTTGGGGGGGTCCCCAAATTCCTGTGAGTCCCAAAATTCCCACAGGAATTTCTGGGGGTCCCTCGACACCCCTGGGACACCCCCAGACTCCTGGGTGCCACCCAAATCTTCTGGGTGCCCCCAAAACCCCCAGACCCATTCAGTGATCGGGTAGACCTGATGTCTCTGACTCCTGGGGGTCCCCCCGGGAGATTTTGGGGGGATTCCCAAATTTCTGAGGGTCCCAAAATTCCCACAGGGATTCCCAGAGGTCTCCCAACACCTCTGAGACACCCCCAGACCCCTGGGTGCCCCCTAAACCCTCCGGGTGCCCCCCAAAATCTGGGTTCCCCCCCCCCAGACCCATTCATTGAATGGGTAGACCTGTTGCCCCAGTGTCAGCACGTCCCAGTAACTCCCAGTTACAGCATCCCCTGGATCCAGTATCCCCCAGTTACAGCATCCCCTGGCACCAGTATCCCCCAGTCACACCGTCCCCCAGCACCAGTATCCCCCAGTAGCAGCATCTCCCAGTACCAGTTTCCCCCAGTAACAGGAGCACTGGATACTGGGAACTCCAGTTAATGCGTCCCCTGGCACCAGTATCCCCCAGTAGCAGCATCACCACGTACCAGTAACCCCCAGTAGCGGTAGCACTGGGCACCAGTATCCACCAGTAACAGCATCACCACACACCAGTATCCCCCAGTAGCAGCATTACCACACACCAGTAACTCCCAGTAGTGGCAGCACTGGGCACCAGTATCCACCAGTAACGGCATCACCAAGTCCCAGTATCCCCCAGTTACAGCATCCCCGGGCACCAGTATCCCCCAGTTACACCATCCCTGGGCACCAGTATCCCCCAGTTACAGCATCCCCTGGCACCAGTATCCCCCAGTTACACCGTCCCCCAGCACCAGTATCCCCCAGTTACACCGTCCCCTGGCACCAGTATCCCCCAGTAGCAGCATCTCCCAGTACCAGTATCCCCCAGTAACAGGAGCACTGGATACTGGGAACTCCAGTTAATGCGTCTCCTGGCACCAGTATCCACCAGTAACGGCAGCACTGGGCACCAGTATCCACCAGTAACAGCATCACTGGGCACCAGTATCCACCAGTAACGACATTGATAGCACCAGTATCCACCAGTAACGGCATCACTGGGCACCAGTATCCACCAGTAACGGCATCAGCACATACCAGTAACTCCCAGTGACAGTATCACTGGGCACCAGTAACCACCAGT
>NW_020888433.1:0-626 GCF_003945725.1 Corapipo altera
TCCCCTGGGCTCATTGGGCACCCTTGGACTGCCCTGGGCACCCTTGGACTGCCCTGGGCACCCTTGGGCTGCCCTGGGCTCCCCTGGGCTCATTTGGGCTGCCTTGGGCTCCCCTGGGTTGCCGCTCTCCCGTCCCTCAGCCCCCCATCCCTTTCTCCCCCCCTCTCTGCCCCAGGGCCATTCCACGGGAGGTTCCCACCCCCCAGCCCCACACACACCTGGGATTTTTCCGGGATTCCAGGTAGGAGCCCCTGCTGAGCCGTGGTTTCTGCAGCCCCGAGCCCCCGGAGGGCCCCGGGCTCCGCCACTGCCCGTTGGCAGCGCAGCCAAAGGGTCGGGAATCCCGCACCGGGAACGGCTCCGGCACGGGCAGCTCTGCCGGGAAACAAGGGACACTCAGGGACAGGAGGGACACTCAGGGACAGGAGGGACACTCAGGGACAGGAGGGACATCCAGGGACACTCAGGGAAAGGAGGGACACTCAGGGACAGGAGGGACATCCAGGGACACACTGAGGGACACTCAGGGAAAGGAGGGACATCCAGGGACACTCAGGGAAAGGAGGGACATCCAAGGATACACTGAGGGACACTCAGGGACAGGAGGGACATCCAGGGACACTCAG
>NW_020888433.1:636-1212 GCF_003945725.1 Corapipo altera
AGGGACACTCAGGGAAAGGAGGGACATCCAGGGACACACTGAGGGACGCTCAGGGACAGGAGGGACATCCAGGGACACTCAGGGAAAGGAGGGACATCCAAGGATACACTGAGGGACACTCAGAGAAAGAAGGGACATCCAGGGACACTCAGGGACAGGAGGGCATCCAAGGATACACTGAGGGACACTCAGAGAAAGAAGGGACATCCAGGGACACTCAGGGACAGGAGGGCATCCAAGGATACACTGAGGGACACTCAGGGAAAGAAGGGACATCCAGGGACACTCAGGGAAAGGAGGGACATGCAGGGACAGGAGGGGAAAGGAGGGACACACAGGGAAAGGAGGGGCACTCAGGGACACTCAGGTACACTCAGGGAAAGGAGGGACATCCAGGGACAGGAGGGACATCCAGGGACAGGAGGGGAAAGGAGGGACATCCAAGGATACACTGAGGGACACTCAGGGAAAGGAGGGACATCCAGGGACAGGAGGGGAGAGGAGGGGCACTCAGGGAAAGAAGGGACACTCAGGGAAATTCAGGGACACTCAGGGAAATTCAGGGGCACTCAGGGA
>NW_020888433.1:1222-1375 GCF_003945725.1 Corapipo altera
ACTCAGGGAAAGGAGGGATGCTCAGGGAAAAGAGGGACACAGGGAAAATCAGGGAAACACTCAGGGAAATGAGGGACACTCAGGGAAAAGAGAAACTCAGGGAAAGACTCAGGGAAAGGAGGGACACTCAGAGACACTCAGGGAAAGGAGGGA
>NW_020888433.1:1385-2902 GCF_003945725.1 Corapipo altera
GACACTCAGGGAAAGGAGGGACACTCAGAGACACTCAGGGAAAGGAGCAACGCTCAGGGAAAGACTCAGAGAAAGGAGGGAAACTCAGGGACACAGGGAAAGGAGGGACACTCAGGGAAACTCAGGAAAAGACTCAGAGAAAGGAGGGACACTCAGGGACATTCAGGAAAACACTCAGGGAAACACAGGGAGACAAGGGACACTCAGGAAAACTCAGGGAAACACTCAGGGAAAGGAGGGACACTTCGGGAAATTCAGGGACACTCAGGGAAACACTGAGAGACACTCAGGGAAACAAGGGGACACTTTGCAGGGAAACACACAGGGACACTCAGGAGAAGGCAGGAACCCCCCGGCAAAGCAGCCCCCTCCCCCCAGGAGCTGCCCCTCTCACCTGGGGGGGTGAAGCCGAGGGCACAGGAGGCACTTCCAGAGGGGCAGGAGAAGCTCTTGGGGGGCAAAAACTGTGGGAGAAGAGCAGAGGTTTGGGTGTGGGCTCAGCCCTGAACCCTAAAGAACGGGATCGATCCTAAAGAACAGCCTTGAGCAGCTTTTTCTGCGTTCCCACCTGTTTATTTCCGTGGGATCAGGGAACAGTTTGGGTTGGGAGCGACCTTTCAAGGGGGTTTTCCCTTCCCGGGGGCACCAAGAGGCACTTGGGACAAGGAGTGATGGGCCGAAGGGTGAGGGGCTTCCACCTGGGAAAGGGGATATTTAGGTGGGATTTTGGGAAGGAATTCCTCCCTGACAGGGCGCCGAGAGGCTGGAGCAGAACTCCCCGAAGGCTGAAGCAAAATTCTCGAGGATTCCCCACCCCCGGAATGACCGGTTCGGAGCCGTCCGGCTCCGCGTCCCTCAAGTCTTGCGGCTTTAACAAACGCGTTTCCCGCTCCCTCCCCCCAACTCCCGGGATACCGCCGGGATTCCCCCAGGAAAAGGGAGGAGGGGCCCCGCACCTTCCTGTCCGAGGGGTCCCTCGGGAAGGGCCCGAAGGCGGGGCCGCGCTCGGGCCGCGCCGCGTCCCGGGCCCGCTCCATCCTCATGCGGCGGCGGAGCGGCGGCGAACCGGACACAGCGACGGAGGGCTGCGGGACGGCGCCGGGGCCCAGGAACGGCCCCGGGCCCGCGGGGGGAGCTGAGCGAAGGCCCCGAGCCCGCGGGGGGACCGAGGAATGGCTCCGAGCCCCAGGGACAACCTCGGGCCGGAGAAAGGACCGAGCGACCCAGGAACGGCCCCGGGTCCCAGGAACGGCCCCGGGCCCGTCCTGAGGAGCCGCTGCCGCCGCCGGAAACGGAAGCGCCTCCGGAAGCGGAAGCGGGACCGGCCCGAGCGCGCGCGGTTTTCCCGGGCTCGGCGGCGGCGGAAGTGAGGGCGGAGGAGAGGTGGCGGAAGTGACGTCAGGGAGAGCGGCGAGAGGCGCGCGGGAGAGCGCCCCCTGCCGGGGAGGAGGACGGCGGAGGAGGGCAGCACTGCTGGGGGGAGCACCTATAGAGGGGTCACCTATAGAGGGGTCATC
>NW_020888434.1:0-2901 GCF_003945725.1 Corapipo altera
ATGGGTTTCCCAGAGAAGCTGTGGCTGCCCCTGGATCCCTGGGAGTGCCCAAGGCCAGGTTGGATCCCCCTGGGATAATGGGACTTGTCCCTGCCCATGGAGAGGTGGGATGGGATGAGCTTTAAGGTCCCTCCAACCCAACCCACTCCATGGTTTTACGGTTTTCTCTCAATTATTCCAGGTTTGAGCTGCTTTCCCTGTATTCCCACCTGTTTATTTCCATGGGATCATGGAACAGTTTGGGTTGGAAGTGACTCTTTAAAGGTTGTTTTCCTTCCCTGGGGGCTCCAAGAGCTGGGGAGGGACTTGGGACAATGAGGGATGGGACAAGGGGGAACGGCTTCCTGCTGGAAAAGGGAGATTGAGATGGGATTTGGGGAAGGAATTCCTGGCTGGGAGGGTGGGGAGGCCCTGGAATGGATTTCCCAGAGGATTTCCCATCCCTGGAAGTGTCCAAGGCCAGGTTGGAGCAGCCTGGGATGGTGGGATGGAATGGGATGGGCTTTAAGGTCCCTTCCCACCCAACCCATTCCATGAATCCACGTGTTTAAGGGCACTGAGCAAGGAAAACTCGGAGATCCTTCCCATCAAAGCAGCTCCCAGAGCGCGTTAATCCCTGTGGGAACCGAGCCCCTCCCCTCCATGTCCCTGCCATCCCGGTGATCCCTCGGGAAGCTCCGCCGGCTCCAGGCGTGGCTCATCCCACTTTTCCTCCCTTTTCCCGCTGCTCCGCTGCTCTTCCCCACCCGGTGGCGCTGGAGCATCGTGGAATCCGCGCCCTTGGAATGTTCCTCCTGCCCTGGCTCAATATTTGGGGCCGTTTCCTTTGAACTTTGGAATCTCTCCCATCCCAACTCGCCCTTCCCGGCGCTCCCGGTTCGAGGAGGGGGGAGAGTTTCTCGCCTTTCGTTTTCCTCTTGGGATTTTTGTGCTTCCCTGGGACAAATCCCGGGAAGAATTGGCTGGAATGTGCAGCCCAAATTGTTGGAGGTGTCCCTGCACTTGGCTGGAATGTCTGTGGCTGGAATGAGTTTTTCCTTCAAGGAGACCTTGATTTCTGTTCCTCATTTCCTGGGAATCCCCCCCCCCCCCCCCTCAGGATCCTCCCATGGGATTCTCCTGGGCTGCTCCTCGGGGAAAAGTGTGGATTGGGGTTTGTGATTCCTGGTTTTCCAGCCTTTTCCACACTGGTGTGGTTGTAACTGCCCTGGGGTTTCTTATCTCTCCCCTCTGGACTTTGGAATTGCTGATAACATTCCATCCCACCCGCTCCAAAATTCCCTCGGTGTGGCTTTGGAACAGTCAAATCCTTTGGATTTTGCCACAAATCCGGCTCCAAATCCCAGTGCCAGAGGGCAGGGAGAGATGGGATATTGGGAAGGAATTCCTGGCTGGGAGGATGGGAAAACCCTGGAATGGATTTCCCAGAGGATGCCCCTGGATCCCTGGAAGTGTCCAAGTGTCCCTGGGATAATGGGAGGTGTCCCTTCCTAAGGAGAGGTGGGAATGGGATGATCTTTAAGGTCCCTCCATCCCAACCCATTCCATGATTCCATGAGCTGAAGGCAGCTCCTGTCCCGTTCTGTTCCAATCCAGGAATGTTTGGCTCCCAGGGGGATCCAAAGGTTTGGCTTTTCCCTTCCTTTCCTCCCTTCCTGTTGCTTCTGGAACTGGACGTGGCTTGGCCACGGACCCTCGGGTTCCAATTCCAGCTGGGAATGGTCTCTTGGAGTCTCCAAGGCTTCGTTTTAGTCTCTCTGGATGTGTTGGAGAAGCTGAGGGATGGATAAATCCCACGTGGAAGCCTCTCCAGTCCTCGGCATTTCCTTGCAGACACTCCAGTTTTCCCCCTGGATTCACCTGGGCAGGTTTGTTTTCCCCCTTGGCACGAAAATCCCATTATGGGCATAATCTTTGCCCTCATTTCCTATCAAGTTCCTTGGAATTAATTAATTCCTTATTGACTTCCTCGGAGTCCATTAATTTGGAGTTCCCTGGTTCCCTCAGGTCAGGGTTCCGGAGGGTCTGGAGCGTGGAGGAGAAAGCTGGGAATGAACATCCAGGCTGGGGATCAGCTCACAGGGAATATAAACCCAGCCCTTATCTGCTCTGCCCAGACAATCCCGGCTCAACCGGGTCCATAAAATGTTCCTTATCAGCTGCCTGGAATTTTATCCTGACGTGGAACGAGGCCGCTCCTTCCTCGGATCCTCCCCGGAGCAGGTTTTCCTGGGAATGAGAAGGTTTTCCCAGTTCAGAGCTGCCTGGACTCCTTCCCTGCAGACTGGGAAGAGAAGGGAGGAGGGATCCCATCCAGGATTCCTTTGGATAAGGGGTTAAACCCCCTCCATCCAAGTGGGATGTGGTGGGAATAAAAGATCCCACCCGGCCCTGCAGACCTGCTCCATTTCCTGGGCTGGAATCCTCCAGGATTCCATGAGAATTCATCCTGGCTGAGTGGTGTTTTCGAATTCCTGTGTTTTCCATGTGAGGAACAGGGATTTCCTGGATCTGAGGCCTGTTTTCCATGTAAAAAACAGGGATTTGATGGATCTGAGGCCTGTTTTCCATGTAAAAACCAGGGATTGCAGGATCTGAGGCCTGTTTTCCATGTAAAGAACAGGGATTTGCTGGATCTGAGGCCTGTTTTCCATGTGAGGGACAGGGATTTGTTGGATCTGAGGCCTGTTTTCCATGTAAAAACCAGGGATTGATGGATCTGAGGGCTGTTTTCCGTGTAAAGAACAGGGATTTGCTGGATCTGAGGTCTATTTCCCATGTGAGAAACGGATTTGCTGGATCTGAGGCCTGTTTTCCATGTAAAAAACAGGGATTTCCTGGATCTGAGGCCTGATTTCAATGTGAGGAACAGGGATTTGTTGGATCTTTTCCACGTGAGGA
>NW_020888435.1:0-2901 GCF_003945725.1 Corapipo altera
GGAGAAGGGATGGGAGAACACGGAGAAGGGGTGGGAGACCATGGAGAAGGGGTTGGAGAGCATGGAAAAGGAGTTGGAGAACATGGAAAAGGAGTTGGAGAACATGGAGAAGGGGTGGGAGAACATGGCCTCAGCACCGGCCTCACCTTCACCAGCTCAAAAGGGAATCTCTCGTGGAAGATCCGGTTGATCCTGGCACCCCCGGAGAGCTCCACAGTGTCCACCTGGTCTCCCGACCCCTCGATCCGCTTCTCGAAATCCACACCGAACTGCTGGACCATCCTGGGGGGAAATAAATGGGATGAAAGGGGCTCCCAGATCCCACCCCGCAGCTGGGGAAAAAAAAACTCCCCCGGTTCCTCCGGCTGGGGAGGGAGAACCAAAAATCCCAAAATCCCGGTTTTCCTGCCCTCTGGGAGGAGGGTCTGCCAGGGATGGAGGCGGTCAATGCTTGGACAGCAAACCTTTCCCTTCGGAGCAGGCAGGGAATGCTGATCCCGGCCCCTGGGATGCTCCGGGGGCATTCCTGGGAGCAGCTTTTCCCCATCCCTCCCCTCTGGAGCTGCAGGGCCCGACCACGTGGCTATTCCAGCTCTTCCCAAGATGGGGAAGAGCAGAGCGATCAGATTCCCGCTCCGGGAATGCTCCCAGGGCCGGGAAAGGCGGGAAGGCAGCGCCTGAGGGGGAGAGGCCGAGAGGAACCTACTGCAGCAAAGCTTTGGTTTTCCGCGTGGGGTCGTCGGGCCGGAAGTTCTTGTACTCCTCCACCTCCTTTTCCAGGGAAAGCAGCTGGCTCTGGAGTTTGCTGCGCAGCGAGGGCAGCGTCTCCCGGATGTGGTTGGTGAGTTGCTGTGGGAAGGGGGGGATAGGGAGGAGGAGGAGGGCGCTGAGCCGAGGAAGGCTCGCGGGGCGGCTCCCGCTTTTCCGGGCAGCTCCCGCTTTTCCGGGCAGCTCCCACTTTTCCGGGCGGGAGGAAGGTCGGGAAGGGCCCGTCCCACCTGGTTGAGGACCCTCTGGAGGTGGGGGGTGCCCATGCGCTCGGCCATGTGCCGGTAGGCCGGGTGGGACAGGAAGAACTTGCGCTCGGCCGCCAGCGCGGCGCGGATGTCCTTCTTGCCGTCAATGTCCTTCTGGCTGCGGTTCACCACCCCGATGTACCCTGGGCCAGCAGGGAGAGGGCATGGAGAGCGGGGAGGAGGGGTGGGAGAGCACGGAGAAGGGGTGGGAGAGCACGGAGAAGGGGTGGGAGAGCAAGGAGGAGGGGTGGGAGAGCATGGAAAAGGGGTGGGAGAGCACGGAGAAGGGGTGGGAGAGCACGGAGAAAGGGTTGAAGAACACGGAAAGGGGTGGGAGAGCATGGAGAAGGGAAGGACCTGAGTGTGACACCCAGAGTGACCCGAGGGGGACACAGGGAGTGACCCAAGGGAATGACCTGAGTGTGACACCCAGAGTGACCCAAAGAGGACACAGAGGACACCCAGAGTGACCCGAGGGGGACACTGTGGGCACACCCAGAGTGACCCAAGGGTGACACCCAGAGTGACCCCAGGGGGACACAGGGGACACCCAAAGTGACCCGAGGGGGACACAGGGCACCCCCAGAGTGACCCCAGGGGGACACAGGGCACCCCCAGAGTGACCCCAGGGGGACCCAGGGCACCCCCAGAGTGACCCCAGGCTGTACCTCTCCGTAAGGGCAGCAGTTTGTTCTCCAGCACGTCCCGGGCGTCGGTGCCCTCGTCCATCAGGTCCAGCTTGGTGATGACCCCGATCGTCCGCAGCCCTGCGGAGGCAGAGCCAGCAATCAATCAATCAATCAGTGCTAATTAATCACATCCAAACGAGCCTGGGGGGGGATGGGAACCCAAAAGGGCCCCCGGGGCTGAGCAGAACCCGAGGATGGGGGGAGGAGGAGGAAGAGGAGGAGGAGGAGGAGGAAGAGAAGGAAGAGAAGGAGGAAAGAGAAGCCCTTTGGCATCAAAATCCATCAGTGGAAAAAGTGGCAGAGAGGAGAACAAGGAGGAAGAGGAGGAGGAGGAGGAGGGAAGAGAAGTCCTTTGGCATTAAAATCCACCAGTGGAAAAAGTGGCAGAGAGGAGAACAAGGAGGAAGAGGAGGAGGAGGAGGAGGAGGAGGGAAGAGAAGCCCCTCTGGCACCAAAACCCCACGCCAGCCCCGACACTTCCCAGCTCCTGGGGAGCCCCCCCAGCCCTCTGACCTTGAGGGTCGACCTCCTTGGCCATCTTGAGGGCGTCGGAGTTGGCCAGGTCCATGTTGGCCGGGGTGACGGCCAGGATGAGGCTGCTCTCCCTGCTGATGAACTGCAGGATCATGTCCCTGATCTGGAACTCGATGTCCTGGGGCTGGTCCCCCACTGGCACCTTGGTGATGCCCGGCAGGTCGATCAGGGTCAGGTTCAGCACTGGGGGGGGGGGCACGGAGGGGGTGCAATCAGGGGGTTAGAGGGGTTTTGGGAAACACCTCTGGGATCGTCCCGCTCTGACCCGACCCCACCTCGGCACCCAGAGCACGGCAACACATCCAGGCTCTTCCCAAAGGGTGACTCCCCCTCCTCCCTGGGCAGCCCATTCCAAGGCCTGACCACCCTCCCCGGGAAGGATTTCTCCTGGATGTCCAACCCACAGCTCAAGGCTGTGCCCTCTCATCCAGGGAGCAGAGCCCGACCCTCCCAGCTCCCCCTTCCTGTCAGGGGGTTGTAGAGAGCCAGAAGGTCCCCCCTGAGCCTCCTCCTCTCCAGGCTGAGCCACCCCAGCTCCCTCAGCTGCTCCAGCCCTTTCCTCAACCCCGTTCCCTTCTCCGGACGCGCTCCAGCCCCTCAACATTCCCCTTAAACTGGGCCCAGCACTCGAGGTGAGGCCTCCCCAGTGCCCAACCCGGGGG
>NW_020888436.1:0-368 GCF_003945725.1 Corapipo altera
TGGGATGGGGACAAGGGGATGGGGACAAGGGGATGGGGACAAGGGGGACATGGAGATGGGAGTGATGGGATGGGGATGAAGGGAATGGGGACGATGGGATGGGGACAATGAGGACAGTGGGATGGGGACAGTGGGATGGGGACAATGGGATGGGAACAATGGGGACATGGAGATGGGAATGATGGGATGGGGACAATGGGATGAGGACAATGGGATGGGGACAAGGGGATGGGGACAAGGGGGACATGGAGATGGGAGTGATGGGATGGGGATGAAGGGAATGGGGACGATGGGATGGGGACAATGAGGACAGTGGGATGGGGACAGTGGGATAGGGACAATGGGATGGGGACAATGGGGACAATGGG
>NW_020888436.1:468-775 GCF_003945725.1 Corapipo altera
GGGACAGTGGGATGGGGACAGTGGGATGGGGACAGTGGGGGGGGAGGGAGTGGTGACCCCATCCCCACGTGCCAGTGGCATCCCCGCGGTGTCCCAGGTACGTGGAGGGGATCGTGGGGCTCTTCTATGACGGGGACGGGGCCGTGGCCGAGGACGAGGAGCTGCAGGACTGGGCGGGCGAGATCTTCACCTTCGGAGTGCTGGGGAACAAGGACACGGGTACGGGGCCACCGCGGGGGACATGGGGGCATCTGGGGTCATTTTGGGGTCATTTTGGGACCATTTTGCGGACACCGTGGGGGAGGAG
>NW_020888436.1:875-2901 GCF_003945725.1 Corapipo altera
AGGGTCATTTGGGATCATTTGGGGCCATTTTGGGTCATTTTTGGGGTCATTTTGGGCCATTTTTGGGCCATTTTTGGGGCCATTCTGGGGCCATTTTGGGGCCATTTTGGGACCATTTTAGGGTCATTTGGGGTCATTTGGGGCCATTTTTGGAGCCATTTTTGGGCCATTTTGGGCCATTTTAGGGTCATTTGGGGTCATTTGGGGCGATTTTGGGCCATTTTTTGACCATGTTTGGGGCCATTCTGGGACCATTTTGGGCCATTCTGGGGCCATTTTTGGGGCAATTTTGGGGTCATTTGGAGCCATTTTTGACCACTTTGGGGCCATTTGGGGCAATTTTTGGGACCATTTTTGGGACCATTTTTGGGGTTATTTGGGGCCATTTTTGGGGTTATTTGGGGCCATTTTTGGGGTTATTTGGAGCCATTTTTGGCCATTTGGGGCCATTTTTGGGGCCATTTTTGGGGCCATTTTGCGGTGATGGTCGCCACAGTGGTCACACCATGGCGATGGTCGTGGTCGTGTCATGGTGTCCCTGTGGTGAGTGACATCCCATGTCGGGTGACACCCCCAGGGTGGGTGACATCCCCCATTGGGTGACACTCCCACGATGTCCCCGTGTTGAGTGACACCCCCACGCTGGGTGACACTGCCACATTCAGTGTCACCCCCGTGGTGTCCCCACGTTGGGTGACATCCCCATGGGGGTGACACCCCTGTGGTGTCCCCACAATGGGTGACACTCCCACAATGTCCCCGTGTTGGGTGACACCCCCACGTTGGGTGACACCCCCACGATGTCCCCCCATTGTGTGACACCCTCATGATGTCCCCCCGTTGGGTGACACCCCCATGGTGGGTGACACTGCCACATTCAGTGTCACCCCTGTGGTGTCCCCACAATGGGTGACACTCCCACGATGTCCCCGTGTTGGGTGACACCCCCACGTTGGGTGACACCCCCATGGTGTCCCCCCACTGGGTGACACCCCCACGGTGTCCCCACTTTGGGTGACACCCCCATGTTGGGTGACACTGCCACATTCAGTGTCACCCCTGTGGTGTCCCCACGTTGGGTGACACCCCCACGTTGGGTGACATCCCCACGTTCAGTGTCACCCCTGTGGTGTCCCCCCGTTGTGTGACACTCCCATGATGTCCCCCCCTTGGGTGACATCCCCATGGTGTCCCCACGTTGGGTGACACCCCCACATTGGGTGACACCCCCACGTTCGGTGTCACCCCCATGGTGTCCCCCCGTTGTGTGACACTCCCACGATGTCCCCCCGTTGGGTGACATCGCCTTGGGGGTGACACCCCCGTGGTGTCCCCACGTTGATGACACCCCCCGTTTTCCCCCCCAGGTTTCCCGTCCCGGCTCCAAACTCGCGCCGAGCTCAGCAAGTTCCTGACCATGATCATCTTCTGCTGCTCCGCCCGGCACGCGGCCGTCAACAGCGGCCAGGTGGGACACTGACCCCACTGAGACCCCAAAGAGACCCCACAGAGACCCCAGAGACCCCAGAGAGACCCCACAGAGACCCCAAAGAGATCCAAGACCCCACTGAGACCCCCAAGAGATCCCAGAGACCCCAGAGAGACCCCAGAGAGACCCCACAGAGATCCCAGACACCCCAGAGAGACCCCAGAGAGACCCCAGAGACCCCAGAGAGACCCCAACCCACCCACCAACCATCAACAGCGGCCAGGTGGGACACTGACCCCAAAGAGACCCCAAAGAGACCCCACAGAGACCCCAGAGAGATCCCAGAGACCCCAGAGAGACCCCAAAGAGACCCCAGAGACCCCAGAGAGACCCCAGAGACCACAGAGACCCCACAGAGATCCCAAAGACCCCAAAGACCCCAGAGACCCCGGAGAGACCCCAGAGATCCCACAGAGATCCCAAAGACCCCACTGAGACCCCAAAGACCCCAAAGACCCCAGAGACCCCGGAGAGACCCCAGAGATCCCAGAGAGACCCCAGAGAGACCCCAACCCACCCACCGACCATCAACAGCGG
>NW_020888437.1:0-2900 GCF_003945725.1 Corapipo altera
TTTTTTCCTTACTCAGGGGCTCTGTTTTCATCAGATCTCCTCCCAAATTACACATGATTTTATGACAACACCTCTCAAAGCAACTGAAATTATGCAAGACAACTTTACATTAATTAAACACACAGCTGCTAATATTTCCCAGACCTTTAAAAACCATGCTCCCAGGCTGGCAGGGAAAGCCATTTTCCCTGGAGAGGGTTTGGAATCCCTAAGGAATTAACCAACCACGGCAGGTTAACACAATCCTCCAGCTGTTCCACGTGAGCAATAACACTTTGTCCAAATATTCCTCTGCCTCCTCCCACCATATGTTACATTTTAGCAAATTATATTTTTCAACCCCCCTGATTTTAAAGCTCTTCAGTGGTTCGGGGAGGAGAGAGCTGGGAGAGAATAATTGATTTCTTTGGTTTGTTAGTCAGAGCAGTGACACTCAGTGAGGGCAGAGAGGAGCTCACTCCAGATTAAATAAAACATCTTGTTTTGGCAGCCCAGAAAATCAGAATAAATTGGGGAGAGGAATTGCCCGAGCTCACGGTGCCACCTCAGCTCAAACCCTTTTCTACTTGAGCGCTTCAGATGTTTGAGCCAAACTCTCCCTCTCCTGATTTTCATCCAAAATTGTCCTCAAAAAAAACCAACAAAACAACCTTGAAACGTTCTCCACGGTTTCTTAATCCCTCTTCTAATGGTTTTTGTTTAACCCTGTCCGGAGTCAAGACCTGGCAGGGCTCTATCCCAAGGGATTGACTTTCCTGGGAGCTGCTGATGCTCCTTTACAGGCTCAGTAAATCATTGTCTGCTTCACACAACTGAGCAGAAGAGACCATCTTTTAACAGGTAACATGGAGAATTTACTCAGAGAAAAATGTGATTTTGGTTCAAAGCCTGTCTCAAGTACAGATCTGAAACAGCATCACGGATTCAGCACAGAATCATGGAATGGGTTTGGTTGGAAGGGACCTTCAAACCCAGCTCATTCCACCCCCTCCATGGGCAGGGACACCTCCCACCAGCCCAGGTTGCTCCAAGTTTATCCAACCTGGCCTTGGACACTTCCAGGGATCCAGGGGCAGCCACAGCTTCTCTGGGCATCCTGGGCCAGGGCCTCCCCACCCTCCCAGCCAGGAATTCCTTCCTAATATCCAATCTAAACCTACTTTCCTTCAGAAGAAGGCAAAAAAAAAAGGCAAAAAAAAGAGAACTAAAAAAACCACACACCAAAAAAACCACAACAAAAAAACCACATCAAAAAACCACACCAAAAAAAACCACACTAAAAAAACCACACCAAAAAAACACCCACCAAAAAAACACTCACCAAAACACAAACATCCACCAAAAAACAAACACCCACCAAAAAACACCCACCAAAAAAAAAACCACTAAAAAAACCACTAAAAAACACACAAAAAACACACACAAAAAAAAACAAACCACAAAAAACCCACACAAAAAAACCCAGATACAAAAAAAACACACACAAAAAAAATACGCCTTAAAAAAAACACACACAAAAGAAATACACCGAAAAAACACACCAAAAAAACCACCAAAAAAGACAGCAAAAAAACCCACCAAAAATACACACCAAAAACCCACACAAAACACCACACAAAAAAACCCACACACCAAAAAAAACCACACCAAAAACCAAACAAAAAAAAGCAAATAAAAAAACAACAAAAAAACCACAAACAAAAAAAAAAACAGACCAAAAAAACCAGACCAAAAAACCAAACACACCAAAAAGAAGAAACAAGAAAAGCTAAACAAAAAAAGCCAAACAAAAAAAAAAAAAAAAAACCAAAAAAACCAAAAAACCAAACCAACCAAACCAAAAAAAAACAACCAAAAGAAACCAAAGAAAAAACCACACACCCCCAAAAAACACACACCTCCAAAAAACACACCTCCCCAAAAAAACCACAAAAAAACCACAAAAAAAAACACACACAAAAAAAAAACTTTACTACAATATCTCCCCCAGGACAAGCCAATTAACAACCTCAGTGCCCAGCAAAGCACATTTTTTCTCTCCTGATAACGCCCTGCCAAAAAAATTAATCCACAGCCTGTCCTCCAACAGCAGAGACCCCTCTAATAACGAAACCTGTTGCTTAAACACACAAAAAATACTTAACAGGCCAAGAAAAAAATATCAACAGGCTTCGTTTGCCACCAATATTTGGCCATCTGGACCGAGGCAGCTGCAGGATCGCTGAGCCCCAGTGATGCCTCTGCATTTATTGTTGGTTGTACTCTGAATATTTTCTCTCTGCAGGAAGAATAAAATAAGAAATAAACAACAAGGAGCTCCTGTCACGCCTTATCAAAAATAAAATCAAGTGATGGGGCTTAAATGTGAGAAATGGAGTCGGGTTTGATTTGGTCCTTGCTCTCCTTAACTGAGCAGATCAGCCAGCAAGAACTTGCCTTTCTGTCAGCAATTACAGGCAGTTATAGAAGAAATGAATTAAATTAGAAGCTTTGTGGAGAGCAGGACTTCAAGATCGTGCCAGGGGGGAAAACAGAGAGAAAAAGAGGAAAAAACAAATGTAAAACCCAGAGAGGGAATTTTCATTCACTGTGGCAACACTGAGAGCCAATTAAAAAAAAACCCAGGCACTGGGTTAATGTCTAAAAATCTTGGGAAAAGGAGATATCAGTCAGGTTTGTCTAAATCTGTGCTGAGGTTTTATCAAGGCCATCAAGTGGCTTTCTTCCTTCCTTTTTCCATGTATTTTTAGGTTTTTATTGTTCCTTGATTTCCTGCTCGAATTCAAAGATCTCACGGAAGAGCCCATTAGCATATCTTGAATATAGATGCAGCCTCTGATGTGGGATTCGGTTTCTCTCTGAATTTTAATTCCAAAGCTGTTCTTTTCCACTTTGTCCAT
>NW_020888438.1:0-2899 GCF_003945725.1 Corapipo altera
GCTGATTTGAGCTTCCATCTAAACTCACCTTTCTGCAACCGTAAATCCTGGATCAGTTTTAATGATTCCAGTAAATTGTTTAATCATTTTGTGACAGGAAAATTGACTGCTCCCTTTTATTATTCCAGCATGGTCTCACTCAGGCTATTGCCACATATCATGATGATTTTCTGCAATGTTTTCAACAACTTTTGCCATATGAAATATTTAAAACTTTTTTAAAGTATGTTATCAAAGAATCACAGAATCATTTAGGTTGGAAAAGACTTTTAAGATGATTGAGGCCACCTGATAACCTAACACTGCCCAATCTACTACTAAATCATGTTCTCCATGTGGAATATTTTAAAATACACACTGTTCCAACTGGGATGTAATTTGCAAGTATTCTGTAGAGGTAAGAGCATTACACTCTATAAAGTGTATGAAAAAGCCAATTAAATCACCAATAAACACAATCTAATCCACCTTGATATAGGGTTTCATGTGAAAAACAGATCATAGCTTTT
This sequence comes from Corapipo altera, assembly GCF_003945725.1. Taxonomy (NCBI): domain Eukaryota; kingdom Metazoa; phylum Chordata; class Aves; order Passeriformes; family Pipridae; genus Corapipo; species Corapipo altera. The sequence goes on from NW_020888438.1 coordinate 510, forward strand.
TTAAGGAATTCAATAATCAATTAGTTGCATAGTTTTCTGCAGGACTCACTGACCTTTTCCTTCTCAGGTCCAGTTTAAAGTGAGCCCAGGCACCAGTGACTAAATAGTCCAGATGATAACTGGTGTCTTATAAACTCCACAGAAGATAAGTAAATGTTATACATTTTAAAGTAAATATAATTTTTAAGTCTGCAAAGACCAAGGAAATATATGTGTTTAGATATTCTGAGCAGACCTGGCATCTGGGGGAAGGGGGGGGAAATAAAATATATATTTTACATCCAGAACAAGACTGAGAAATCTGCTCCTCTCCAAACACACAGAGCATCAGTGATATTCTGCCTCTAACTCTACCTGTGCTTTGCAAAATCTGCTAGGACTGGATGAGGAATGATGGATTTGGTGTTATTGAACAGTATAAATATTCCAGTTGTGGTAAATTGTTATTTCTGGATCAACTGATTCAAATGGAACATGTTGGATAGTTTTTTCAGATTTATCACGAGTTAAATTTCATTAATTGGATTTGTTTGATGTGAGCCAAGTGTTGATTGAATCACTCTGTGAGAACAGGGCAGGACTAACATGGAATTTTATCTTCCTTACAGTCCTTCATTTCCTTTGTCTATTTATTCTTTCAGTGTCTCTGTTAATATTTCTTGACCCTCTGTTGTTGTCCCTCTGTTGCCATTTAATTAATTTAGCAGTAGCAACTTTGTACCTTTTATGAATGTTTTCTTAGAATTTTAATTTGTGGATTTTTGGGAGTTTTTTATTTCTTGGTTCATGTTTTATTTTATTTTTCCAAGTGGAAGAGTATGAGGAGGATCTTTCCATGGCACAAATAGGCCAAGATGGATAAGAGATCTACCAACTGCCAGCAGTTGGAGAGAGAATAAAATATCACAGAGAAAGGACCCAGGAAATGGAAGAAAAGCAACCAGGTTAAGAGAGTTAGAAAAAGAGAAATCATTGAAATTTTAAATCGCTGGAAAAGGTTTAAATAAACATTTTAGTTAAAAACCCTTGTAGGAAATCAACTTGCTGCACTATTCCAAGTGTCAAGTGCCTTCAATCTCTAATCACTGGGTTCCTGGGGTTTAATCTGGCTGCTCCACTCTATAAGGAAAGACAGCAAGACATATTTGCCCTCAAAAGAAATAGTACAAAATCTAATAAATGAATATATTTGCACTGAATTCCCAGGATTATTGCTTTCAACCACATAGAGTGTGGGGGAGACATTTGCTGCTCAACTTGCAGTGAGAGAAATTAGAATAACACTGAATTCAGTGTGATTTTGGAATAAGAATATTTTCCCATGAATATGGAAATCCTGGATAAAGAAACACTAATCTTTGACTTAGAAACAAACTCCCATCTCTGGAGCCAGGGCTGGTGCAATATTCTGTGTGCAAACTGCAAATATAACAAGACTATCAGTGATTAATTAACAAATCCAGAAAAAGCTGCCAGTGAGGGAGGACAGTTGGAATAGAAATCAAAATTATGACCTGATTGCATTCATAATCAAGAGAGGAAAGCAATCTGTGCTTGTAATAATATATAGCTGTATTAGTCTTACAGATAGGTTAGATTGACACTTTCCTGCGAAATAAGAAATTAAAATTATCAAAAGGTAAAAAGAATCCGAATAAAATGGAACTTTATTGAAACTGGTAGAAGCAACTAAGGAAATCTGGCTGTGCTTTACAACAGAGACTTGTAAGTTCGTGGTTTGTGTGTGATTTCACAGAATCACAGAACCAGGAAGGTTGGAAAAGGCCTCCAAGGGCACCACCAAGTCCAACTTTTGACTGGATCCCAGCAGGCCCACCAAACTATATCCAGTCATTTCTTAGGGCAGGTGACTGCCCCACTGCCCTGGGCAGCCTGTTCCAGTGCTTGACCACTCTTTCAGTGAAGAATTTTTTCCTCATATCCAACATCAACGCCCCCCCCCCCCCCACCCGGCACAACTTGAGGCCATTCCCCTTTTCCTGTCACTTGTTCCCTGGGAGAAGAGCCCAAACCCAACCTCAGCAGGGTCATGGAACAGGATCAAAATGGCTCAGCTGGAAGGGAGCTACAATGATCACAGCAGCCTGGGGAAGGGATTTCTGTGCTTTATGTGTTCCAGCAGACACAAGTTAGATGGAAACCGAGCCTGGAGCAGGTTTATCCAGAAGGACTGCAACCCATGGAAAGGACGACACTTGAACAAGGGAAAAACAAGAGGAGGAAGGGCTGGTAGGGAGGAGCTGGTGCCCCATTCCCATCATCCCTGCACATCTCAGGGGTAGGAGGCAGTGCAGGAGTGAAGCTAAATCTGGGAAAGGGCTTGGGGGAGTGATTTAGTTTTTGTTTGTCACCATCCAGGTCTCCTAAAC
>NW_020888439.1:0-2899 GCF_003945725.1 Corapipo altera
GTTTAGGAGACCTGGATGGTGACAAACAAAAACTAAATCACTCCCCCAAGCCCTTTCCCAGATTTAGCTTCACTCCTGCACTGCCTCCTACCCCTGAGATGTGCAGGGATGATGGGAATGGGGCACCAGCTCCTCCCTACCAGCCCTTCCTCCTCTTGTTTTTCCCTTGTTCAAGTGTCGTCCTTTCCATGGGTTGCAGTCCTTCTGGATAAACCTGCTCCAGGCTCGGTTTCCATCTAACTTGTGTCTGCTGGAACACATAAAGCACAGAAATCCCTTCCCCAGGCTGCTGTGATCATTGTAGCTCCCTTCCAGCTGAGCCATTTTGATCCTGTTCCATGACCCTGCTGAGGTTGGGTTTGGGCTCTTCTCCCAGGGAACAAGTGACAGGAAAAGGGGAATGGCCTCAAGTTGTGCCGGGTGGGGGGGGGGGGGGCGTTGATGTTGGATATGAGGAAAAAATTCTTCACTGAAAGAGTGGTCAAGCACTGGAACAGGCTGCCCAGGGCAGTGGGGCAGTCACCTGCCCTAAGAAATGACTGGATATAGTTTGGTGGGCCTGCTGGGATCCAGTCAAAAGTTGGACTTGGTGGTGCCCTTGGAGGCCTTTTCCAACCTTCCTGGTTCTGTGATTCTGTGAAATCACACACAAACCACGAACTTACAAGTCTCTGTTGTAAAGCACAGCCAGATTTCCTTAGTTGCTTCTACCAGTTTCAATAAAGTTCCATTTTATTCGGATTCTTTTTACCTTTTGATAATTTTAATTTCTTATTTCGCAGGAAAGTGTCAATCTAACCTATCTGTAAGACTAATACAGCTATATATTATTACAAGCACAGATTGCTTTCCTCTCTTGATTATGAATGCAATCAGGTCATAATTTTGATTTCTATTCCAACTGTCCTCCCTCACTGGCAGCTTTTTCTGGATTTGTTAATTAATCACTGATAGTCTTGTTATATTTGCAGTTTGCACACAGAATATTGCACCAGCCCTGGCTCCAGAGATGGGAGTTTGTTTCTAAGTCAAAGATTAGTGTTTCTTTATCCAGGATTTCCATATTCATGGGAAAATATTCTTATTCCAAAATCACACTGAATTCAGTGTTATTCTAATTTCTCTCACTGCAAGTTGAGCAGCAAATGTCTCCCCCACACTCTATGTGGTTGAAAGCAATAATCCTGGGAATTCAGTGCAAATATATTCATTTATTAGATTTTGTACTATTTCTTTTGAGGGCAAATATGTCTTGCTGTCTTTCCTTATAGAGTGGAGCAGCCAGATTAAACCCCAGGAACCCAGTGATTAGAGATTGAAGGCACTTGACACTTGGAATAGTGCAGCAAGTTGATTTCCTACAAGGGTTTTTAACTAAAATGTTTATTTAAACCTTTTCCAGCGATTTAAAATTTCAATGATTTCTCTTTTTCTAACTCTCTTAACCTGGTTGCTTTTCTTCCATTTCCTGGGTCCTTTCTCTGTGATATTTTATTCTCTCTCCAACTGCTGGCAGTTGGTAGATCTCTTATCCATCTTGGCCTATTTGTGCCATGGAAAGATCCTCCTCATACTCTTCCACTTGGAAAAATAAAATAAAACATGAACCAAGAAATAAAAAACTCCCAAAAATCCACAAATTAAAATTCTAAGAAAACATTCATAAAAGGTACAAAGTTGCTACTGCTAAATTAATTAAATGGCAACAGAGGGACAACAACAGAGGGTCAAGAAATATTAACAGAGACACTGAAAGAATAAATAGACAAAGGAAATGAAGGACTGTAAGGAAGATAAAATTCCATGTTAGTCCTGCCCTGTTCTCACAGAGTGATTCAATCAACACTTGGCTCACATCAAACAAATCCAATTAATGAAATTTAACTCGTGATAAATCTGAAAAAACTATCCAACATGTTCCATTTGAATCAGTTGATCCAGAAATAACAATTTACCACAACTGGAATATTTATACTGTTCAATAACACCAAATCCATCATTCCTCATCCAGTCCTAGCAGATTTTGCAAAGCACAGGTAGAGTTAGAGGCAGAATATCACTGATGCTCTGTGTGTTTGGAGAGGAGCAGATTTCTCAGTCTTGTTCTGGATGTAAAATATATATTTTATTTCCCCCCCCTTCCCCCAGATGCCAGGTCTGCTCAGAATATCTAAACACATATATTTCCTTGGTCTTTGCAGACTTAAAAATTATATTTACTTTAAAATGTATAACATTTACTTATCTTCTGTGGAGTTTATAAGACACCAGTTATCATCTGGACTATTTAGTCACTGGTGCCTGGGCTCACTTTAAACTGGACCTGAGAAGGAAAAGGTCAGTGAGTCCTGCAGAAAACTATGCAACTAATTGATTATTGAATTCCTTAAAAAAGCTATGATCTGTTTTTCACATGAAACCCTATATCAAGGTGGATTAGATTGTGTTTATTGGTGATTTAATTGGCTTTTTCATACACTTTATAGAGTGTAATGCTCTTACCTCTACAGAATACTTGCAAATTACATCCCAGTTGGAACAGTGTGTATTTTAAAATATTCCACATGGAGAACATGATTTAGTAGTAGATTGGGCAGTGTTAGGTTATCAGGTGGCCTCAATCATCTTAAAAGTCTTTTCCAACCTAAATGATTCTGTGATTCTTTGATAACATACTTTAAAAAAGTTTTAAATATTTCATATGGCAAAAGTTGTTGAAAACATTGCAGAAAATCATCATGATATGTGGCAATAGCCTGAGTGAGACCATGCTGGAATAATAAAAGGGAGCAGTCAATTTTCCTGTCACAAAATGATTAAACAATTTACTGGAATCATTAAAACTGATCCAGGATTTACGGTTGCAGAAAGGTGAGTTTAGATGGAAGCTCAAATCAGC
>NW_020888440.1:0-2899 GCF_003945725.1 Corapipo altera
GAAAGGGATGCACATCCCTGCCTTCGGGGCACCTCGGCTCTGACCCACCTGTTCAAGCTGTCCACGAGTTCTGCAGTTACGGTTGTAGCGAGGCCGAGCCCTGGCCCTGCTTTGCCAGCCATGGGCAGGGGGCTCTGTGCCAGCCGGTGGAGCAGTGGGGCCCCCGTGGCAGAGAGGGCAGGGGGGCTGTGGAGCTGCCCCAGGGGGAGCGGGGGGTCCTTTCCTGGGCCGCCTCCAGCCCCCCTCGATCCCCGGGGCTGCGCTGCCACCCAAGGCTGTTTGGGGCAGAGAGTGCTGCCAGCTGCGTGTGCCTGTCCCCAGCCTGGCACTGCCCACAGGGATACATACACTGGCACAGACCATTAGAGGGAACAAAACTACTGCCTGCCACAGGGTTTGTCCTGGGCCAGTCAGGCCTTGGGCAGGAATTGGACTGGGCAGCTCCATCAGCTGCTCTTCCCCCACAAAGCACCATCCCCTGGGCATTAATGATGTGCCCTGTGCCCACCCCTCACTGTTCACCCAACTGAAACCAAAGCAAGGCTTGCTTGGCTTTCAACAACTTAAAGGAACTTGGAAACAAAATAAATCACTTTTTTCTTCTTTTTTTTTCTTTTAGACGCTGGAATTGCCTCTCTGGGTGTGTGCTGAGCTCTGGCTGCAGGGGACTGTCAGGCCTTGGTGGCTGTGAGTTCCTGTTCTTCTCACTGGGAAACTGGAAAGAGTTATTCATTAGATTGCAGAAATGTTTTCTGAAACCTGTCCCCTTCTTTGTGCCTTTTGCTGACAGATCTTCTCTTTCTGCCTTTCCATGTACAGCCTCCTTGCAGCTCCCAGCCAGGAAAACCTGGGATAACAGAGGAGGGAGAGAAATGAAGTTTTCATCTGCAAACATGAGGTAATTTCTAGGGGATACAGCAACTGTTTGTGTGGGAAAGTGTGTTTAACTACATTGGCCCTAGTTGTGTTTGCACCAGCTGGGGTCAGAGGTGCAAGGCAATCCAAAGCAAACCCTGCTCAGCCTTCAAATCCCAGGGGAAGTTCTTCAAGCTGCTCATTGAGGGACTAAAGATACATTAAAATGGAACCAAGAGCACTAATAAGTTTCCTGAGAATCCTAGTATTGCTGACCTAGAATTTTTAACAGGTTTTTAAGCTTTTTATGACAATAATGGCTTTCTTCCTTTGATTGTGCCCCTCAGTAGGATTTGGGGTTTCTTTGGATTCCAAATCCCTCCCAGTGGCCCTGACCCTGGTCAGGAGCTGGCAGGACAAACAGAGTCAGAGTTCCTGGCAGGCACAGGGGCTTTCCCTCAGAGTGGATCCAACTGCTGCCCCCCAGCCTGGCCAGGCGGGATCTGCTTTGGCTCCCGGCTTCTGCCAGAGACAGAATGTGTTCCCTTGATTGGAATGAGGATCCCCTAGCTTCATCTCCTGGAGGTTCCCTGGGCAGCTGATCCACTCTGCCTCGTGTCCTGCTCTCAGTTCCTGCCCAGCCAGAGCCAACTGTGCCAAGGGCACGAGCACTGACAGCCTGGATAGGGAATGGGGGACTGGCTTGTGTACAATTCACCTAGAAAGTCAAACCAGGGGATTGTTGGAGTATCTGACTCCTTAGGGAATCTGCTGGGAGTAGAGAAACACAGCCCCAAACCTCCAGCTGTGGGTGTTGTCATGGAACATAAACCAGCACAAACCGATCCCCCAAAAGGAACCGTGGGAGAGCAGAACCAAATAAGGGTCACTGTCCCTGTGAAAGGCAAAAGGAATTGGTTGGGACTTGGATTGTCCCCTTGGGAGATGGAGGTTGCTGGGACACAGAGAATGCCCTCCCTCAGGCTGCCAAGATCTCTCAGTGCAGCGGCTTTGGCCGACACGGCAGCACCAAGATTGTTCTCTGCGTGGGGCCCAGGTGTGGGTTCCGGTCTCAGCTTTGCAGGTTTAGATGAATTCTACCTACAGCCCACAATTCCATGCTGAATTCCTGCTGGAATAGCCTCCCAGTGTCTCCTGGAGCCCGGATCTTCCCCTGCAGAGCTGCCGCTCTAACGCCAGGTTTGCCAGGAAGCAGCTACGGTTCCAGGTTTGCTCAGCGGGATCGGGACAAGGACAGGTTGATGTTCCACAGACTTTGCTGTTTCTAACCCTCCTCCCCCAAGCCCCGCTGGTGTCCCTGGGGGACTCTTGAGCGAGTTCCCTGGAATTCGGCCGATTTTCCGCCCCGGGCCGGGCTCCAGGGGATGTGTTCGCCCAGGAGAAGGCGGGGGCCGGACGCGCTCCCGGCCCGGGGCGAGGCAGCCCCTGAGCACGGGCGAGGACGTCTCTCCGGCCGGGAAGCCCCTGTCCCTTCGGAGCCTCGGGAGCGGCCCCGGGGAGTTCTTTTCCCCGACGAAAGGGATGCACATCCCTGCCTTCGGGGCACCTCGGCTCTGACCCACCTGTTCAAGCTGTCCACGAGTTCTGCAGTTACGGTTGTAGCGAGGCCGAGCCCTGGCCCTGCTTTGCCAGCCATGGGCAGGGGGCTCTGTGCCAGCCGGTGGAGCAGTGGGGCCCCCGTGGCAGAGAGGGCAGGGGGGCTGTGGAGCTGCCCCAGGGGGAGCGGGGGGTCCTTTCCTGGGCCGCCTCCAGCCCCCCTCGATCCCCGGGGCTGCGCTGCCACCCAAGGCTGTTTGGGGCAGAGAGTGCTGCCAGCTGCGTGTGCCTGTCCCCAGCCTGGCACTGCCCACAGGGATACATACACTGGCACAGACCATTAGAGGGAACAAAACTACTGCCTGCCACAGGGTTTGTCCTGGGCCAGTCAGGCCTTGGGCAGGAATTGGACTGGGCAGCTCCATCAGCTGCTCTTCCCCCACAAAGCACCATCCCCTGGGCATTAATGATGTGCCCTGTGCCCACC
>NW_020888441.1:0-2899 GCF_003945725.1 Corapipo altera
TGCTCTTCTCCTGGCACATCCCATCTCCCCACAGAGCCTTTCCCCAGAGGAACATGTCTGTTCTGGCCTGAGCAGCCCTTCCTGCACCCCCTGCCCGTGCTCCCCATAGCCCCCGAGGTGGGGGGGCTGCTCTGCAGAGCACGGGGGCTGTGGGGCCCGGGGCCATGGGGGACTCTGTGGGGCTGTGCTGCTCAAGCTGGGAGGCAGAGCCAGCTGATGGTGCTCCCTGCACTGACCACCTCCCACAGACGCTCCTGTGTGGCCATGGAGGGGGCTCAGAGGGACCCTGGCTTGTTCCAGAGTGGGGACATGGCTTTAGGGGCTGCTCTTGATCGACCTGTGGAAATTCACTGAGGGCAAGAGAAGTCACTGGCAAGAGTTTTCCCTGTTCCTGCTGTGTCTCCTGGGCTTGCAGAGCTCTGTTTGCCACTTCACAGAAGGATTTAGTACTTGACTTAGTACTTTTCAGAGTCTATTCCTTTCTTACACTCTGAGATTGTGATTCCTCATGTACAAACTAACACAGGGAGGATGTTTGACCAATACCTTGCTGCACAAGCTTTTATTTTGTTTAAATGCACACAGAGTATGATTGCTGATTTGTATATTTTATGGGTCAAAAAAAAAAGAGGTAGACAAGCAATTCTATATGGGATAAAAAAATTTCAGTGTTAATGTCATGAACAGAAGGAAAAAACAGGAAAGCCCCCTTCCCCTACCATTATAAAAGGTTCTAGAAGGCAGGTTGGGCCCAAAATGACTTACACAATGAGTGTTCTGCAGAAGAGAAGAGGCAGTTTATTGCTTCTCAAAAAACATGTAGTCATCATTTTCCTCAAGGCATCCTTGAGCTCCTGGTTCCTGAGGCTGTAGATGAGGGGGTTCAGTGCTGGAGGAACCACCGAGTACAGAACCAACACCACCAGGTCCAGGGATGGGGAGAAGATGGAGGGGGGCTTCAGGTAGGCAAATGTTGCAGTGCTGATAAACAAGGAGAGCACGGCCAGGTGAGGGAGGCACGTGGAAAAGGCTTCGAGCCATCCCTGCTCCGAGGGGATCCACAGCACAGCCCTGAAGATCTGCACATAGGAGAAAACAATGAAAATGAAACAACCAAATGCTACACAACAACTAACCACAACAAGCCCAATTTCCCTGAGTTTGGAGTGTGAGCAGGAGAGCTTGAGGATTGGGGGGATTTCACAGCAGAACTGGCCCAGGGCATTGCCCTGGCACAGGGACAGGGAAAATGTATTGGCTGTGTGCAGCCAGAGCAGTGAGAAACCCAGTGTCCCAGGCAGCTGCTGCCATGTGGGCACAAGCTCTGCTGCCCAGGAGGGTCCCGTAGTGCAGGGGTTTGCAGATGGCAACGTAGCGGTCGTAGCACATGATGGTGAGGAGGGAAAACTCTGATCAGATGAAGAACAGAAAGAAAACGGCCTGTGCAGCACATCCTGTGTAGGAGATGGTTGTGGTGTCCCAGAGGGAATTGTGCATGGCTTTGGGGACAGTGGTGCAGGTGCAGCCCAGGTCTGTGAGGGAGAGGTGGAGCAGGAAGAAGCCCATGGGGGTGTGCAGGTGGTGGTCACAGGCTACGGTGCTGAGGATGAGGCCGTTGGCCAGAAGGGCAGCCAGGGAGATGGCCAGGAAGAGCCAGAAGTGCAGGAGCTGCAGCTCCTGCCTGTCTCCAAATGCCAGGAGGAGGAACTGGGCCATGGAGCTGCTCTTGGGCATCTGTTGTTTCTCAGCTTGGGGCCTGTTCAGGAAAGGAAAGGACTGGGAACAATTAAGATAGAGCTCTGTGAAAAAGCAACTCCATTTCTAGAAGAAATCTATGTGTCAAATGTCACCAGATGCACTGCTAAGGAGTCAGTTTTGCTCTGCTGCAGTGGGACATGGAATTTTTTGGTAGAGCTCTCACACACACAAGGAATGTCAGATGTAACAGACCTTAAATACAGAAGTTCCATCTCTACACCCGTGACTCAGAAGAGCTGGGGTTTCAGAGCAGAAGCTTAGTCTGTCCTTAGAATAATTGTACCTGTGTTTTCTAGTTTTACCATCACATCTGGAAGGTTCTTTTCCACTGCAGGAACAGAAATGGGTGGGAGGACAGGGGAGAGCTGCTCAGGGGAGGAACCATCCCAGCCCTTTGCCAGGGTCAGGCTCTGGCTGCAGAGCAGTGCAGGGGAGTTCCTGCAGGTGCAGGAACTATGGCCCAGCACACAGTGCCCAGCAGAGCTGCAGGGAAGGGCCCCCAGAGCTGCCTGAACGTCCCCTCCCCCAGGCCTTGGGGGCACTTGCCCCCACTCCCTGCTCAGGGCTCTGCTGCCTGGAGCTGTCCCTGTCAGCAGCTGCTTCCCTGGGCCCAGGGCCGGGCCCTGGCAGTGCTGCCAGAGCCCATCCCAGCCCTGGGGGTTCAGCTCTGCCCTGCAGAGCCCTCCCAGCAGCACAGGGCACTGCCCAGGGGCATCTCTGCCTGGAGAGGCAGATGGCAATGTCAGAGCAACCCTGGGGAGGCTGGAAAAGTGACACTGATGCTGTCTATAAGACAGTTTTGATGTCTGATACTCTCAGGTTCAATCCCCTCTAATCTATCACAGTTTAACTTTCAGTGTCTCCTCCTGTGCTCAGAGATTGATTTCTCTGTCACAGTCAGCACCCAGACAACCCAGAGTATAACACTGGAAGAAGTGGTTCATTGTCTTTAAGGTACCCCCTGTCTGTCTGTGCCTCTTGCAAATACCTTCTGGGAAATTTCCTGCTTTGATCTGGAGCTGTGACCAGCCCTCATCCCTGCAGCCCACTTTGGAGATCAGAAGGACTCTGCCCTGCTCTGCCCTCCCAGGAGCTGTTCCTTCCCCGCAGCCCTTCTCCCCCAGCCCCGTGGCAGCTCCTT
>NW_020888442.1:0-2899 GCF_003945725.1 Corapipo altera
ACCCTCACCCTCACCCTCACCCTCACCCTAACCCTAACCCTAACCCTAACCCTAACCCTAAACCCTAACCCGAACCCTAACCCTAACCCGAACCCTAACCCTAACCCTAACCCTAACCCTAACCCTAACCCTAACCCTAAACCCTAACCCGAACCCTAACCCTAACCCGAACCCTAACCCTAACCCGAACCCTAACTAACCCTAACCCTAGCCCTGGCACAGTGAGGGGTTTCCTGGAGTCACAGCCAGAAATGTGTCAGGGTTCTGAGAGGTGTCCACCCCTGAGCTGGACTGATGCACTGCTCACATTCACTGGGGTGTTCAGAGACACGCGCTCTCCGAGGAAGGTGCAAGCAGCCCATAGGGCTGGGGACAGCACGGGAAGATGTCAAAGGTGCAGCAGGGAATAAGCCCCGGAGCTCACAAAAGCCCAGCAGTGGGTGTGCAGCAGAGCAGGTGATTGCAACTGGGGAGGAGAGGACTGCAATGTGAGCTGTCAGGGAACAACCCCTGTCCATGAGTGAGTCCCCAGGGCCAGGCATAGCTCAGAATGCCATCGGCTGAGGGAACCACAGGGGTTGCTGCTTGGGGAGGGAGAAAACCAAAGAGAGCAGTTCAGGTACCGAAAGAACAGGTCATTTCTCTGCCCTCCTGCTTCCTTTGCTCCCCAAAAAAGTCGTTTCTGGCAGTTCTCTTCTCTGGAAAGGGAGGTGATTTCTAACTCTCTCAGCAGACAGTCAGGTTGGTCTCAGCATGAACTTCGGCTACCTTGTCCTTAATTTTTACCTTGGTCACATCCTCTCTAGAGCGCCGTGACCCCATGACGGGGCTGGGAGAACCAGAGAACGGTGGAAAGACGATCTCCCGACACTGAGAACCGCCTTCTTCCTATCCAAGAGAAAGATCTTCATGCATCAGAGAAGCACGCAAGGAAGGTGCAAGGAAGGTGCAAGGAAGCGATGGCTCAGGAGAAGTTAAGGACAAACATTGCAGCTGACTGCAGGATGCCTAAACTTGCGCAGAGCTGCGTCCCTATGACGGGGCCAGGAGAACAAGAGGACAGTGGAAAGACGATCTCCCGACACTGGCAGCGGCCGAGCTTTCGCCCGCAGCTCTCTGAACCCTTTAACAGCGCGTGCCAGGAGCTCGGGGTTGTGGCCTGGGAGCTGCCAGTAGAAATGGATAAAATCACCGATCCGTCTGTTGGCCTGTGAGCACTTGACGGTGATTTCACTGCCTTTGGTGGTCTCTACCAATGGGTCCTGCTGCCTGTGGACTCTGCCTGCAGACAGTGGCAGGGAGAAAAAGAGGAAAAGCCGTCAGAAGTGCTTTTGGCACTGGAGGTTGTTTCCCAGAACAAAGGGCACAGGAGCAGTCAGGACCATACGGAGAAGAATGGGAAGAGGATGTCAAGGTGTGCAGTAGTGGAAGAGCCCATTAGTATTTGCTGGAGAGATGAGTGCGGGAAAGAGAGGTGGATTGGTGGAGTCACCGAAGAATGGAAAGCCGTGGGACTAAGCAAAGCAAAGAGAGGAAGAAAAGTAGGAAAAGCGAAGGACGGAGTGCAGGAGTTCTCTGAAGGACAGAGAGTAAATCAAGGAAACAGGAACAGCTCGACAAAGAAAAGAGCGAGGAGTGTTCCGAGGGAATGCCTTATGGAGCAGAGGGAGGGACGGACGGGAGGATTGTTCGGGGGCAGAGCTCTGTGAAGAACGTACCAGGCAGGATGGCAACCTCGAGGCACCTGCAAGGCCACCCCAGTCACTACCCCGGCCCCCGTGGTCCCCGGTCACCAGCCCTGCATCCCGAGCAGAACTGCGGCCAGCACCACCAATCCCGCTCCCAACCAGTACCGCATCCGCCGATCCACCGCCCGGCGTCCCTCTGCCCCCGCCAACCCCGGCTCTCTGCTCGGGGCGGGCCACCTCCTCTCCCCCTCCTCTCCCTCCTTTGCCTTCCTCTCCCACCCCTGCCCTCCTCCGACAGTTATGCCCCACGGCTGAGCCCGGTGCAGACGCCGCTCGTCGGGTGCGGGCTGGAGGCGGAAGCCAGGCGAGAACTGCGGCAGCGCGGTGGCGGTCGGGGTTCTGCACCGCGGAGCCGGCGAGGTCATACTGGGTGGCAGGGGTGCAGGTTGGCAGCGAGGAGTTCAAGATTGACAGGCCATGAGCTATTTTTCACCGCCCTCATCTCTTCCTTCACATCCCTCCTCTGTTGGCACGTCGAGACTCCTGAATTGTCCTCCAGGGTACACGCTTGTGAGAATGGTCGAGGGGCACGAGAGGCAGAACATCCCTCCGTGCTCAGCACCCCGGGCTCAGCCTCCCCTGACCTGTCCCGGGGAGCATCCCTGCTGGCAAGCAGGAACACTTCTACTGGAGACAAAGACCACTTGGTTTTTTCGGGGGCTGTGGCACCAGTGTTACTGCCAGGCAGAGCATGGGAGAAGCACCTTCCCCAGAGAAAGCTCGGACGTGGCGTGGTACCTCCTGCCTGCTTTGGATTTCATGGAGATGCAGTCTCGGTAAGTGAACTCTGCCGTGTCCCTCCTCCTGCTCCTCTTGCTCAGAGGACAAGGGAACAACCTGTCATACCTGAACTGGATGTACTGGAACCAGCACATCTGCAGCAGGTTGGGGGGCACTCAGAGGCACAGTCAAAAGAGTTCATTCTCTTTCCCATCACTGTCACTCACTTCTGTAGGAGGACTTTGAAGGACCACCAGGGCAGGGTGTGATCTGTTACCATGTGCACTGGAAAACCCAGGTCAGCACCCCAGGGCGTGTCCCCAAGGGAAGTCTCAGCTGAACACCTCCCATCTTTCCGCTGCCTTTAACCTTGCTATGCCTTGTTTCTCTTCTCTCTTGCCTACAGACAGTGCTATCGACCTTACTGGGCT
>NW_020888443.1:0-528 GCF_003945725.1 Corapipo altera
CATTTTGGGGGGCGTCGCCTCGTGGCACCTCCGGGGGGACGTTTTTGGGGACGTTTTGGGGGTCCCGTCGTAGCTTTTCCGGGGGGACCCCCGGGGGGACATTTTTGGGGTCCCCCCCTCGTGGCACCTCCGGGGGGACCCCTCCCGCTGCCGCCTCGGGGACCCCTTCGGGGACATCCCCGGGGGTCCCCCCCTCCTGGGGGACCCTTTTGGGGACCCCTCCTGGGGGCGGGGCCTCGGGGACCCCCGCGGGGACATTTTTGGGGACGTTTTCGGGGCCGTCTCGCGGCGTCTCCTCGGGGACGCCTTCGGGGACACTTTTGGGGACCCCCCGCCCGCCCTCGGGGACCCCCTCGGGGACTTGGGACCCCTCCCCGGGGACCCCCCGGCCCTCGGGGGCGTCTCTGGGGACACTTTTGGGGGCGTCTCCGGGCAGCCTTTGGGGTCCCCTTGGGGGCAGCGCCGGGGGGACCCCGGGGGGGACATCGGGGACACTTTTGGGGACATCGGGGACCCGTGAGGGGACAT
>NW_020888443.1:628-2543 GCF_003945725.1 Corapipo altera
GGGGCCCCGGGGGGGGGCACGTCCGGCCACTGGGCCCCCCCGAGGGACAAAGGGGACGGCGCCGGTGGCCCAGGGGACACCTCTGGTGGCCCAGGTGACATCACTGGTGGCCCAGGTGTCACCTCTGGTGGCCCAGGTGACATCACTGGTGGCCCGGGTGACATCACTGGTGGCCCAGGTGTCACCTCTGGTGGCCCAGGGGACATCACTGGTGGCCTTGGGGGCAGCGCTGGTGCCACAGGGGACGTCCCTCGTGTCCTTGGGGACATCTCTGGTGGCCCAGGGGACATCGTTGGTGGCCTTGGGGGCATCTCTGGCGACCAAGGTGACATCACTGGTGGCCTTGGGGGCAGCGCTGGTGGCCCAGGCACCGATTCTGGTGGCCCAGGTGACATCAGTTGTGTCCTTGGGGGTGTCTCTGGTGGCCCAGGCACCGATTCTGGTGGCCCAGGTGACATCAGTTGTGTCCTTGGGGGTGTCTCTGGTGGCCCAGGCGCCGATTCTGGTGGCCCAGGTGACATCGGTCGTGTCCTTGGGGACGTCCCCGGGGCAGGTGCCACCCCCCGCGCCCACGGGGACGTCCCTGGCACCAAAGGGGACGTCCCTTGTCCCCCCGGTGTCACCTCCTGTCCCAAAGGGGACGTTCTTCGGGCCAACGACGGCCCGGGTTGTCCCCACGGGGTCGTCTCCGGTGACAAAGGAGCCGCCCCTGGTGGCCTCTCTTGTCCCCCCGGTGTCACCTCCTGTCCCAACGGTGACGTCCCTCGGGCCAGCGGCGGCTCTTGGGCCGGCGGGGACCTGGTTTGTCCCCACGGGGCCACCTCGAGCTCCAAAGGGGACGTTCTTTGGGTCAACGATGACGTGTCCTGGGTCAACGATGACCTGTCTTGGGTCAACGATGACCTGCTTTGGGTCAACGATGACCGTTCCTGTCCCCACGGCGCCATCTCCAGTCTCAAAGGGGACGTCCCTTGTCCCCCGGGTGCCACCTGTCTGCCCTGTGGTGGCTCTTGGCTCAAGGCCGCCCCTCTTTGTCCCCACGGCGCCATCTCCAGCGCCAAAGGCGACGCCCCCCGTGCCGGCGACGACTTGGTTTGTCCCCACGGGACCATCTCCAGTGACAAAGGGGACACCCCCTGACCCAAGGATGACCCGCCCTGGGTCAGCAACGACCTGTCTCGTCCCCACGGGGCCACCTCGAGCTCCAAAGGGGACGTCCCTTGGGTCAACGATGACGTCCCTTGGGTTGGCGATGACATCCCTTGGGTCAACGATGACGTCCCTTGGGTCAACGATGACGTCCCTTGGGTTGGTGATGATGTCCCTTGGGTCAACAGTGATGTCCCTTGGGTTGGCGATGACGTCCCTTGGGTCAACGATGACATCGTTGGGCCAAGAGGGGCCATTTCCAGCGACAAAGTCCCTTGAGTCAATGATGATGGGTCTTGGGTCAACAATGACCTGTCCTGGCTCAACAATGACCTGCTTTGTCCCCAGGGCGCCATCTCCAGTTCCAAAGGCGACGCCCTTCGTGCCAACGGCGCCTCTTGACCCAACATCGCCCCACCTTGACCTAAAATTGACCCACCTTGACCCAACATTGACCCCTCTTGACCGAAAATTGTCTCTTGACCCAACATTGACCTACTTTGACGCAACATTGACCCCTCTTGACCCAAAATTGACCCACCTTGGCCCAACATTGACCCACCTTGGCCCAACATTGTCTCCTCTCGACCCAAAATTGTCTCTTGACCCAACGTTGCCCCACTTTGACCCAACAGTGACCCACCTTGATGCAAAATTGTCTCTTGACCCAACATCGCCCCGCCTTGACCCGACGTCGTCCCCCCGCCCCCCCCCCCCCAGAGCGTCCCCTCCCTCCCCTCGGCCGCCCCCTCCCCGCCCCCCTCGT
>NW_020888443.1:2643-2899 GCF_003945725.1 Corapipo altera
GCGATGATGTCCCTTGGGTCGGCGATGACGTCCCTTGGGTCAACGATGACGTCCCTTGGGTCACCAATGACATCCCTTGGGTCAACAATGACATCCCTTGGGTCAACAATGACATCCCTTGGGTCGGCGATGACCCGTCTCGGTCCAAGGACAACCTGGGTTGTCCCCACGGGGCCATTTCCAGCGACAAAGGGGGCGTCCCTTGAGTCAATGATGATGGGTCTTGGGTCAACAATGACCTGCTTTGTCCCCACGG
>NW_020888444.1:0-2897 GCF_003945725.1 Corapipo altera
TTGGCCTCTGAGATCCATCCTCTGTGCCCTGTTTTGCCTCTGAGATCCATCCTCTGTGCCCTGTTTTGCCTCTGAGATCCATCCTCTGTGCCCTGTTTTGCCTCTGAGATCATCCTCTGTGCCCCTGCAGAGCCCTGGCTCACTCTGAAGGCAGCTACGGGGGAGCTGCTCTGATGAGAGGACTCTGCTGCCTTTAGAGCCTTGGAACAGAGGGGCTGGTTCCTGCAGGAAGCTTCTCATCCCCCAGCAACGTCTGATTGGGAGGGAAGGAGCAGCCCCTGGCAGCTGGTACACGGCAGGAACATCCAGGACAAGAGTTTGTGGATAACGCCAGGGAGGAGCCACAGTGCTGAGCCAAAACGCCCCTTGGAAGAGCCAGGGAAGAACCAGCACCAGCCACTGGAAAATAATCCTTTTGGCAAAAGGGCTTCTCCCTTTGTGCATCCCTCGCCACAAATGAAAGGTGGAGGTTTTCACCTGCAGAGGAACGTTCGAGTCGGGGATATTTCAGTTCAGGCAAGAGATACAGGAAAAAACAAGATGCCGGGGGAAAAAAAAAATCTTTTAAGGAAATAGTGAAGGGCAGGGCAGAAACGCTTCCAGAAATGATGTGGAACCAAAAAAAAAAAAAAAAAAGCTGGGCCGGGATATTATTTTGGGAAAGTTGCTACGTGGGAAATCTAATTAATCACCCGGCACCACAATTTACTGCATGGATTGTTCAGGCACCACCACTAATCTATAGCCAAAGGGAGCACCGATATTTCAAGCCACTAAGCACCTTTCAAAGAACCTTTAGGTACCTGTATATTTAGTCCAGCGCTAAGAAATACTTTTGTATATAGAGATATATATAGAGATATATATAGAGATAGATAAGAGGCTTGATACAGATGTTACTGTGCCTTAATTTTTAGCCGTAGCTGCAGAGGCAGAGCCTGAAAACGCAGGGCACAGAGTGTTGGTGAGGCACAAAGAGGCAGAGGACGGGCGGACCACTGTCCACAGCACCTCCTCTTCCATCCCTCCATCCCTCCGTCCCTCCATCCCTCCATCCCTCCATCCCTCCGTCCCTCCATCCCTCCATCCCTCCGTCCCTCCATCCCTCCATCCCTCTCCTGCGCTCTCCGTGGTGCTGACGGGGCGGGTCCGAACATTTCTCTCGCACAAATGAATCACTGGTGGTGCTTTGGCAGGAATTTGGGGACTGGCCGGTCGGGAGCTTCCCGCGGACAGGGAGGGAGGGAGGGAGGGAGGGCAGGGGGTAAGGTCAGGCTCCCCCCGGGCCCCCGCCCGAGGGGCTGCCCCGTTCTCCCGGCGGGAAGGAGCAGGAGAGGGGTCACCAGCCCGTTTTGGGGACGGGCTCCCGGGGTGGTGATGCCGTCCGGGAGCCCGGGGAGGGGGGGTTCTCGCGGGTCGTTTTGCGGGAGAAGCGTTTGCCCGAACCGCCCCAAAGCCCCCCGTCCCTGCCCCGGGGGCAGCGCGGTGTCCCCGGGAGGGCACCCGACGTCTCCCCCCGCCTGCAGCCGCAGCAGGACCCCAAAACGGGAGCCCCCCGGAGCTCCAAAGCCGCACGGAACCGCCTGTGCCCGCCCAGAAACCCCCGACGAGGGACTCTTAGAGACCCCCGAGCGCAGAAATAACAAGATTAAATTAGATCGGAACGGAACAGGATAAACAACGTGATCTTCTATAATAAGAAGAAATGCTAAGCACACTCCTCTGCTCCACCTCCCACAGGGAGAGGGGGATTTCCCTCCGAGGACAGCAGATTTTAGTCCCATTTGGGAAAAATTTTCAGGAGTGACGGGGCAAAGAGCTGGTGAGGGGTTGGTTTTTTTGTTTTTCGGAAGCCTGAAACATTTCAGGCTTTTCCCCCCGTGCTCAGAGGGATTTAAGCAAGCGAGTAAAGGAAGCGCCGAGGCAACGGAGCCGCTTATTCACACGTGGTAATAAAAGGAAATTAAAATAATCGATTTCCTGAAGGGAAAGGTAATTTGCAAAGGTCTTTCCCACTCCGCGGGGAATCCGTGCCCACTCGGCGCCCGAGCTCTCCCCAGACTTTGCTCCTGGATGCAAAGGCATTCGGGGGCACTGGGAAAGGGGAGATCCAGAATCTTACAGGCGTAAAACTCCGCGTGGAGCCGCGATTCCCGATTTTCTGCCCTCTGTGTGGGGCTCCACGGGGAACCCCCACCCGGGCCCGGTGCTGGGAAGGAAAAGCACCAGCAGCGTTACTGGAAACGAGCCGGCTCAGGTTCCAGATCAATGAAAACTGGGTCCACGCGTCGATGCTCCCGTTGCCAACATTAATGCTCTTTTAATCTTCTAAACATTATCGGCATCGATCTCCCTCTGGGTACGCGTTTGTTTGCGAAGGGCGACATCCCCGCGTGCCCGCCGAAAAACCCCAAACCCCTTCTGTCCCCCTGACGCTCCCGTCACAGCCGCCCCAGAGGAATCGCAGATCCCTCCGTGGAGCCGAGGAGGGATCCGCATCCCTCTCCCGCCGGCAGCACGGCAAAGCCCGAGCACCCTCGGAGGGGCTTCTGGCCCCCCCAGGCCGCGGGTGTTGAACCCGCAGCACTCTGGGGGAGGGGATTTCGGCCATCCATCATTCCCGGCTCCTCGTCCCCCCCGCTCCGCCGCATCCCGCCCCTGCTGCCCCGTGTGCGGGGACTCTCTGCGCCCCCACTGCAGAGCCCCCCGCGCCCCCTCAGCCACCCGCCCGCGGGGACCGATCCGCTCGGCTCGGCAGCGACGGGGACGAAAGAAGGACGGGCTGGGCGGCACGAACAGCCCCGCATTTCGGCTCCGGCAGAGCAGAGCCCCGGCCCGGGGGCGCTCTGTGCCCCGCGTCTGTACATCCACCCCCACAGCTCCCGGTGGGGAGGCAG
>NW_020888445.1:0-2897 GCF_003945725.1 Corapipo altera
CCCTGACCCAGCCTGGCACTGCCCCAGCCCCACCTGCCACCCAGTTCCCCACGGCCTCTTATCCCAACTTGGTTTGCAATGGGCACATTTCCATTTGGAGCACTGGGAAAACACCCTAATCCCAGCTTGATCCTTACTGAGCAACAACCCCAAATTTAACAGCTATGGGGTATCAGATTGCTTCTCCCCCCTGGCAGGGTTTAACTGAGCCTGACCTTTGGGTTCTTTACTCCTAAACAGGCATTCAGAGGCCGTGGCACTGCTGAGTGCTCACCTCCCACAGCCAGGAGGAGAGGGAAGGAGCTGTCCTGCCCTGCAGGGAAGGGAATGGTGCTGGTGGGATACAGCTGGAGGATGGGGCTGTCCAGAGGGGCCTGGACAAGCAGGAGTGGCCCTGGGGAATGTCAGGAGGTTTAACAAGACCGAGAGCTGGTGCTGCACCACCCACACTCTGGAGCAAGAAGAGCTCCCAGAACAGCCTCAACAACACTCCAGTCACTGAACTGCTGCCTGGGAGTGAAGCATCACTGTGGCAGCACCAAACACAGCTCCTACACGTGTGGGGTGAGTTCAAACACAGGGAGCAGGGGGGAAATACATGGCCTGCACAAAACATCTCCCCAGGACTCTGCTGCTCCAGGCACTGAGCCATGGTGGGGGCAAAACTGGGACAGGAGAAGCTGGAAATTACAATGCTGAGATTTAATTTAATTTTTTTCTTTTTTTTTGGCAGTAGGAGCTTCGTTTTTCTGCTTTCCAAGTTTCATTTCAAACGTGCAGTTTGAACCTGGCGGGAACAAGCAGCAGAACCAGGCCATGACTTCTGATTTTGGGACATTTCAAAGTTGCCATTGTACAAATCTCAGCTCCCCCAGCCCCTCTTCACTTCTCCAAGGCACTGAACCCCACGGTGTGTAGGGCTCCATTACAGCTTGTTCTTTATCTGTACATGCATTAAACAGCCTCATTTTTCTGTATTTTCAGTTTTTACATTTTATGATGGCTTTTCTTAAGTTTAATCATCAATTCCCAGAGTGGTTTGGGTTGGAAGGGACCTTAAAGCCCATCCAGTGCCACCCCCTGCCATGGGCAGGGACACCTTCCACCAGCCCAGGTTGATCCAAGCCCCGTCCAACCTGGCCTTGGACACTTCCAGGGATCCAGGGGCAGCCACAGCTTCTCTGGGCAACCTGTGCCAGGGCCTCCCCACCCTCCCAGGGAAGGATTTTTTCCCATTATCCCAGCTAAACCTGCTCTCTTTCAGTTCTAACTGAACCCCCTCAGAGTGCTGGTGACAAGGATGGCTCTGGATGCCTTGGTTAGGAAGGCTGATCTCTCAGCAGGTCCCACAGCACTGGAACAAGAGCCCACTCAGGGGGACACCAGAGCCTCCCCCTAACTGGGACCCACCCCCCTGCAGCTGCAGACATCAGCCTGACAAAGCCATGCAGACTGTTATCAGTGGGGGGCAGAAAGGGCACAGGCAAGCTCTAAACCAGTTCAGGCTCTGAGCTCCCAGCACAGCTGGAGAAGGCACTGGGTGAGGAGGGGGCCCACCCAAGCCCAGGAACAGCCCCCAGCTCTCTGCCCTGAGCTGCTGGAGGGTGAAAGCTCTCCAGCTCAGAGCAGAGCGAGCTCAAGGGAAGGAGCTCAGGTTGTGCCTCGTGTCAGACATTCCCACAGAGCACAGCCCTGTTTCCAGGCACTGCAGGGCTGTCCCCAGCTGAGCACGGAAAATTACAGGCCAAGGGGAGCTGTGGGCTGCACTTTCCTGCTGACACAAAGAAGGGCTGCAGGTCAATTTATAGCCACGGATCGGAGGCAACTCCTTATTTAAAAAATTCCAGTTTTAAACCACTTCCCACCAAATCACAGCCTGAGAGGATCCTCTCCTCCCAGAGCCCAGGCAGGGGTTTGCCAAGGGCCTGGAGGGAGCAGCAGTACCTGTGGTTACAGCACTGCTGCAGATCCACCTCCTAAAAACACTGAAAACACAGAACTGGGGTCCTGAGTGGACTCCCAGGAGCAGCAAACCCTCCTCAGGACAATCTGCTGCTGCTGCAGGAGGCCACTCCTGCAGGTTCTGGGGGGGTGTCACTCACCAGATCTGTAGTTTGATCTTCTTTCCTTGTAATTCAACAGTTTTAATCTTGAAGTCTATCCCTAAAATAAACAAACACATAAATAAGTAATTAGTGTTTAATAAAAGAAAAAAAATAAAAGCAATTCCGCATCAACTGCAAATGGCTGAGACAGAACAGAAGCTTTTTTCTTCTTCTTTTACAGAATCTTCAGGTAAACCAGGGATGTCCAGGCCCTCTGGAATGGGAGAGGAGCACAGAGACCAACAGAGCCAGGGCTTCAGAGGGTCTGTGCTCAAGGGAACCTCCAGGGATCACAGGTAAGGTCATGGAACATCCTGAGCTGGAAGGGACCCACAAGGACCACTCTGGCCCTGCACAGACACCCCAACAATCCCCCCCTGTCCCTCAGAGTGTTGTCCAAACACTCCCTGAGCCTTGGGGCCGTGCCCATTCCCTGGGGAGCCTGTTCCAGAGGAGCCCTGGCACCCCTGTCTCAGCCCAGCACACACAGGTTACAGGGTCACCCCGAGCTCCCCCATGGAGGCAGGAGAGGTTCAAGGCACACAAAGCCTGAACCAGCAGTGAAAGGTGAGTTCTCAGAGCTGGTTCAAGGCACACAAAGCTTTCACCAGCAGTGAAAGGTGAGTTCTCAGAGCTGGTTCAAGGCACACAAAGCCTGAACCAGCAGTGAAAGGTGAGTTCTCAGAGCTGGTTCAAGGCACACAAAGCTTTCACCAGCAGTGAAAGGTGAGTTCTCAGAGCTGAGTCTCCTCACAGGGTCCATCCCTGCTCCATCTGGGATGTGGAAGAGCC
>NW_020888446.1:0-2896 GCF_003945725.1 Corapipo altera
CTAAATGCAGATCCCAAGGTTTGAAGGTCCCACTGCCCATTGCTTTCCAGGTGGTTTTCAACAGTCCACTCTACCATTCCACTTTCCCAGAGGCTGGTGCCTGACAGGAAATATGATCCATCCACTCCATACTGAGCTCTCTGGTCCAGGCGTGCACAAGGTTGTTTTGGAAAAGAGTCCTGCTGTCCAACTCCAGTGTTTCTGGAGGGTCGTGTCTCCACAGGACTTGCTTCTCCAGACCCAGGATGGCATCCTGGGCAGTGGTGGGAGGCACAGGGGGTGTCTCCTGCCATTCAGGGCTTGTGTCCACCATTGTCAGCACGTAGAACTTGCCTTGGTGGGTTTGGGGAGTGTGCTGGGATCAATCTGCCAGGCCTACCCACATCTCTAGTTCAGCCATCATCCCCCACCCCACAGGGGTTTTACCCTCTTGACCTGTTTGAGGGCAGCACATGTTTCCCAGTCTGGAGGACCTGGTAGTTGGTGTCCATGGTTAAATGCACCCGTGGATCACAGGCCCAGCTGGATATTGTACCTCTTCCCTGAGGACCTGAAGTGTCCTGGGCCCAGTGAGCCAGGAATAATTCCCCCTTGTGTTGCCAGTCCAGCTCTGCCTGAGACACTTTCATCTGGTCAGTCCCATCCCCCTGTCCATTGCTGGATGTCACTCAGGAGCCCAGCTCTTGGTTACCTGTGCATCTCCAGGATGGACTTTCACAGCCAAGCTCTCGACCCGTTACCATCTGCAAACCCCTGCACTACGGGACCCTCCTGGGCAGCAGAGCTTGTGCCCACATGGCAGCAGCTGCCTGGGCCACTGGTTTTCTCTATTCTCTCCTGCACACAGCCAGTACATTTTCCCTGCCCCTGTGCAAAGGTAATGCCCTGGGCCAGTTCTTCTGTGAAATCCCACACAGCCTCAAGTTCTCCTGCTCACACTCCAGTATCAGGGAAATTTGGCTTATTGTGCTTAGTTGCTTTTTAGCATTTGGTTGTTTTGTTTTCATTGTTTTGTCCTATGTGCAGATTTTTAGGGTTGTGTTGAGAATCCCTTCTCAGCAAGGACAGCACAAAGCCTTTTCCACGTGCCTCCCTCACCTGACCGTGGTCTCTCTGTTTATCCGCACTGGCTTGTTTACTTACCTGAAACCCCCCTCCATCTCCTTCCCATCCCTGGATTTGGTCCTATCTGATCTGTACTCGATGGTTCCTCCGACACTGAACCCCCTCATCTACAGCCTGAGGAACCAGAAGATCAAGGATGCCCTGAGGAAAATCATAACTGGGTGTGTTTCAGAAGCAATAAACTCTCCTTCTTCTACATGTTATGGACATCATTATAGGCCAATCCTGTTACGGACTTCATTACAGCCCCACCATATCTTCTCTATTTTTTGCTCGTGGGAAGGGTGTTATTTTTACTAGAATTTGATCGCAAAAAAAAATTTTTAACAACATTTTTAATTCAGTGTTTGCCTTTCTAACCTGACCCACAGGTTGTACAAATTTGGAATTGTACTCACTGTGTGCTTAAACCAAATAAAGAACTCTGCATTGGCTTGTTTGCCTCACATCTTTCCTCTCTGACTTTTCTGCAACTGCAGGGTAGGTGCCTCTGTGCAGAGCTGGACCAGAAAAGAGTCCCAGCAGAGCAGCACTGCCAGGGAGCAGCAACCCTTCTCCTCCATGGCCTCTTCTCACTTCCCTTCCACGCTGTCCTGCAGAGCCCTGTGTTGCTGGAGGCCTCAGTGCTCTGGCAGTTGTTGCCAGTCCTGCTGCAGGACTGTCCAGGGACCGCAGGCAGGGACAGCCACGGGCACTGCTGGATTTGGTTGGATCCAATCTCAGGCTCAGAGTTTGGTTTCAATTGAAGGAATTATAGAGGTGCGATTCAATCACTTTTTCCTGCAGGTTTTAGTGATGGCAAATCAGAAATATTTCTATAAAATGAATGATATATTATGACAAATGAACAGAAAATTGATCAGACAAGAGAACAGATGAAGGACATCAATCAGAATTATTTCCTGCACAGTATAAAAGCCAAAAACTTTCAGAGGTATAGTGTAAGATAGGACAGTGCAGTCTATCAAAGTTATTCTATTAGAGCAATTGGATCAAAACCAGCAAAAAGAAACAATCCTGAAGCAGAGATTGAGGTAACTCACCCCACAACAACAGGGGTATTTGTCTCTCTTTTACTTAACCCCTGGGGAGTTACCATGAAGAGTTGTCCCTACTTCATGGCAGAAGCTCCACACACTTCAAGGAAGTCTGGGGAAGAATCTGACACAGGAAAGTTGAACAGGGCTTTTATAGTTATCAAGGGTTTGACTGCCAGACATATTTGCAGGCCAGGGAGCAGCTTATCTGTCAAATCCTGCTTCAGAAAGCAGGATGTGTGTTTGAAGTTCCATGAAGCATTTTGGGTTTAGCATAATTCAACATTAAAACAGCACCTTGACACCAGCAGTAACTCATCATAGAGAGTGTTTTTTGCATTCTCGGACCATTGTTTAGGTATTGTCAGAGCAGAGCATCCCGCCAGAAATGACCCCTTGATTCCATGAGGTTGCCAAGACTCTCAGGGTTCCTTTGGTTCGAAGAGATCTCTCAGTGTCAAAACAGATCCTTTGTTCCATGAGGTTCTGGGGTGTGACAATGGCTCTGATGATTTCATGAGTTTCCACTATGTCCCAGGGTTCCTTTGGTTCCTTGAGACCCTGGAGTGTCACAAGGGATCCTTGATTCCACGATGTTCCAAAATATCCCTTGGCTCCAAGAGGCTCCCCAGTGTCCCACCGGCCCCTGGATTCCAGCAGACCCTGCAGTGTCCCAGTGGCCACTCGGTTCCAGGAGCTCCTGTTGTGGTTGAGCTCAATTTCCCCATCCCCTG
>NW_020888447.1:0-2896 GCF_003945725.1 Corapipo altera
ACTCCAGCAAATATTAAATTTAATCTCAAATTCAGCCATTTCCTGTCCCAGCTTCCAGCCACGGGCACCAAGAGGTGCTTGTGCCACGGGATCTCTGGAAAACCGGGATTGATTCCCAGCTCCTTCCCATTTGCCCTGCCAGAGGCTCATCTACAGTGGGATTTGATCCCAAGATTCCCTGCCAGTGCCAGCAGCTGGAACAGGAACAGGCCCCCAAGGAGGAACAGCCAGTTCCAGGAATTTTTGTTGCTGGTTCTAATTCCTGCTGCCTTTTTTTCCCCCCTGGGATCCAGATAAAAGCCTGGAATGGTTAAGGAAGGCTGTGCAGCAGCTGTGAAACGACACAAGGATTTCAGGGTTTCCCTGTGCCTCACAGTTCCCATAAATAAAACATTTACCAGCTCCCTCAGACAAAAAGCTGCATTTTGGGATAGTTTGGGAACTTTGATGGCTTTTTAAAAGCAGCTGGATGTGGTTATTCCAGTTCTGCAGTGAGATAACAATCCTGACCTCCACGTGCTGTTTGCTCCACACTTCCATGGTTATTTGGGAAGAGCATGGAAAATGGGAGCTGCTTTGGCAAAGCTGCACTAAAAAAAAAAAAAACCCCAAACCCCAAAGCCAACGTTTGAAATCCTTTCTGCAAAGGAGCTCCAGGGCTGTCTGGGTGTCTCTGCTCTCCAGGAGGAGCAGATCAACCAGCAGAAATTCCCTCTCCAGGGGGAAGAAGATAATGGAGGTTTTGAAGAGAGGAAACCGAGGGGTTTGTTCCAGGAAAAAGGCAACTCAGAGGCTTGAAAAACAGCCTGAAATGTTACCTTGAGCTTCTGAAACATCCTCATGGTTCTCATCCCCCACTTTGGTATCCAGGGCAGGATCCTCCTGCATTAAGAAACAGGGCTCTGTCAGTGCAGGCACAGAGGGAAGGAGGTTTCTCCTCAGGCTTATTGGAAGGATTTGGGATTATTGGGACAAAGTGCAGTGAAATAAGGGATTGGGATTGAGGAGGGAGAGGTTTCACCACCCCTCTGCTGCTCAGCACTTCTGGAGCAGTGACAGGCTGCAAAGTGGAGCAGGAAAAGCAAGGCAAAAACGTCCTGAACTATTTATAAATATTGTCCTGCTTAAACACATCTGGAAGCAGAGGGGGTTTATTAATACTCTGCTGAAACAATAACAGCTTTTTTCGAGATGCTACAGCACAAAAAAAACTCAACAAGCTCCACAACCCCCTGTGCTCTTACACTGGTGTCCTGGATCCCTCCTCCCGGCTGGAGGGACTCCTCCCTCTTCCCCTGCTCCAGGAGGTCTCTGCCCACGAGTTCCATGCGCTGTTTCTCGGTGGTGATCTTGACTTTGAGCAGGTGGAAGGGGGTGGGCACCTCCCCCACGTTGAGGTGGGTGGGCTCCTCGTTGAACATCAGCCCCTCGCACTTGGCCTCCCTGAAGCCCGGGGGTTGGTAATCGGGGGGTGTCACTGCAGGGGGGAAGGCAGGGAAGGGCTCACAGTGAGGCACAGCCTTGGGAAGGTAACAGGGAAACTCTTCGCTCCTTTGAATGTAAGAAAAAAATGTGTGTGTGGGGAGGGGAGTAATCGATATTGAGCTTGGAGTAAGTGAAGCTCTTTTCTCTGCACTGAGCAGGTGAAGCTGTTGAGAGAGGTTGGAGATATAAAATAGAGGCTCTGATCTGTCATGATAAGGAAACAACGCTCTGAAAGCAGGGCCAGAGGGTTGGAGAGTCACCAAACTAGAACTGGGCTGGCAAAGCCTGGGACAGCCAAGTGCAGCCCTGGAAGCACCCCGAGATCCCTGCTCTGGGGAAGGTGGGGCCAGGATTGTGTTCCTGAGGTGAGATCACCCCCCTTCCCCTCGGAGCTTGGATGGGAAAAAGAGAAAGAACATCATTTCCCAGGTGCCAGGGAGTGGGAATTTGGGTTCTGGGGAAGCAGGGAAGGGGGCAGGGTACCCTCGTCGTAGTAGAGCAGCTTCATGGTGAGGCAGACGTCGCTGGGCAGCGGGCTCAGGTTCTGCATCAGCACGAAGATCTTACGGATGAGCAGGATGCTGGCTTTCCTTGTGTCCAAACACGGGATGGGAGAGCCACAGGGATCCCTGCTGGGACACACAAAACCATGTTAGATGTCATGGATGAGCAGGATGCTGGAATTCCTGGTGTCTGCAGACAGGGATCCCTGCTGGGCCACACAGAGCCATGTTAGATCTCATGGATGAGCAGGATGCTGGCCTTCCTCGTGTCCAAACACGGGATGGGAGAGCCACAGGGATCCCTGCTGAGACACACAAAACCATGTTAGATCTCATGGATGAGCAGGATGGATCCCTGCTGGGACACACAAAACCATGTTAGATCTCATGGATGAGCAGGATGGATCCCTGCTGGGCCACACAGAGCCATGTTAGATCTCATGGATGAGCAGGATGCTGGCTTTCCTTGTGTCCAAACACGGGATGGGAGAGCCACAGGGATCCCTGCTGGGACACACAGAGCCATGTTAGATGTCATGGATGAGCAGGATGCTGGAATTCCTTGTGTCCAAACATGGGATGGGAGAGCCACAGGGATCCCTGCTGGGACACAGAGTCATGTTAGATGTCATGGATGAGCAGGATGGATCCCTGCTGGGACACACAAAACCATGTTAGATGTCATGGATGAGCAGGATGGATCCCTGCTGGAACACACACAGAGCCATGTTAGAGCTCATGGATGAGCAGGATGGATCCCTGCTGGGACACAGAGCCATGTTAGATCTCATGGATGAGCAGGATGCTGGAATTCCTTGTGTCCAAACATGGCATGGGAGAGCCACAGGGATCCCTGCTGAGACACAGAGCCATGTTAGATGTCATGGATGAGCAGGATGGATCCCTGC
>NW_020888448.1:0-2895 GCF_003945725.1 Corapipo altera
TCACAGGGGAGCTGTGATATCGCTGAGGAGGATGTGATGTCATAGGAAACCTGCGATTTCACAGAGGAGGATATGACATGACAGAGGAGGATGTGATGTCACAGAGGATGATTTGATGTCAAAGGAGGGTTACAATGTCATAGAAAAGGATGTGATGTCAGAAGGCAATTGTGATGTCACAGAGGAGGATGTGATGTCCTAGGAGACATGCAATGTCACAGAAGAGGATGTGATGTCACAGAGGAGGATGTGATGTCACAGAGGAGGATGTGATGTTACAGGAGAGCTGTGGTGTTTTAGGAGAACTGTGATGTCACAGAGGAGAATGTGATGTCATAGGAGACATGCAGTGTTCTAGGGGAGGATGTGATGACACAGGGGAGCTGTGATATCATAGGAGATCTGTGATGTAACAGAGGAGGATTTGATATCACAGGGGAGCTGTAATGTCAGAGGAGAGTAGTGATGTCACAGAGGAGGATGTGATGTCACCGAGGATGTGATATCACAAAGGAGCTGTGATGTCATAGTGTGAAATGTGATGTCATAGGACACAAACGATGTCACAGAGGAGGATGTGAGGTCACAGGGAGCTGTGATGTCACAGAAAAGGATGTTATGTCATAGGAGACATGCAATGTCACAAGGAGGATGTGATGTCACAGAGAGGGATGTGATGTCACAGGGAGCTATCATGTCACAGAGAAGGATGTAAAGTCACAGGGAAGCTGTGATGTCACAGAAAACCTTGTGATGTCATAGGAGATGTGCGATGTCATAAAGGAGGATGTGAAGTTACAGAGGAGGATGTTATGTCATAGGAGACATGCAATGTCACAGAGGAAGATGTGATGTCACAGGGAGTTGTGATTTCATAGAGGAGGATGTGATGTCACATGGAGCTATGATGTCACAGAGGAGGATGTGATGTCACAGAGGAGACTGTGATTTCACAGATGCGAATGTGACGTCGCAGGGCAACTGTGATGTCATAGAGAAAACTGTACTGTCATAGGAGACATGTCATGTCACAGAGGAGGATGTGATGTCACAGGGAAGATGTGATGTCATAGGAGAGCTGTGATGTCACAGAGGAGGATGTCATGTCAGAGAAGAGGATGTGATGTCACAGAGACGGATGTGATGTCACAGAGGAGGATGTGATGTTACAGGAGAGCTGTGGTGTTTTAGGAGAACTGTGATGTCACAGAGGAGAATGTGATGTCATAATATAGCAGCGATTTCACAGAAGAGGATGTTAAGTCGCAGGAGAGCTGTGATGTCATAGAGGAGGATGTGATGTCATAGGAGACATGCAGTGTTCTAGAGGAGGATGTGATGTTGCAGGGGAGCTGTCATGTCACAGAAAAGGATGTGATGTAACAGGGAAGCTGTGAAGTCTTAGAAGAAAATGTGATGTCCAATGAGAGCTGTGACGTCCCAGAGGAGGATGTGATGTCACAGGGGAGCTGTGATATCATAGGAGATCTGTGATGTAACAGAGGAGGATGTGATATCACAGGGGAGTTGTAACGTCAGAGGAGAGCAGTGATGTCACAGAGGAGGATGAGTCGTCACAAGAGACGTGTGATGTTATAGGAGAGCTATGATGTCACATAGGAGGATGTGATGTCACAGGGAGCTGTGATGTCATAGAGGAGGACCTGATGTCACAGGGGAGCTCTGATGTCAGAGCGGAGGATGTAATGTCATAGGAGACCCGCAATGTCACAGAGGAGGATGTGATGTCATAGGAGACCCGCAATGTCACAGAGGAGGATGTGATGTCATAGGAGACCCGCAATGTCACAGAGGAGGATGTGATGTCACAGAGGAGGATGTGATGTCACAGAGGATGATGTGACATCACAGAGGAGGATGTGATGTCACAGGTTGTTGTGATGTCACAGAGAAGGATTTGATGTCACAGGGGAGTTGTCATGTCACAGAAAAGTATGTGATATCATAGGAGACTTGCAAAGTAAACGAGGAGGATGTGATGTTACAGAGAAGGATGTGATGTCACAGGGAACTATCATGTCACAGAGAAGGATGTAAAGTCACAGGGAAACTCTGATGTCACAGAAAAACTTGTGATGTGATAGGAGATGTGCGATGTCATAAAGGAGGATGTGATGGTACAGAGGAGGATGTGATGTCACAGAGGAAGATGTGATGTCACAGGGGAACTGTGATGTCAAAGGAGAGCTGTGATGTCATCGAGGAGAACGTGATGTCACAGGGGAACTGTGATGTCAACGGAGAGTTGTGATGTCACAGATGAGGATGTGTTGTCACAGGGGAGCTGTGGTGTCACAGAGGAGGATGTGATGTCATAGGAGACCTACGATGTCACAGAGAAGGATGTGAGGTCACAGGAGGACTCTGATTTCACAGAGGAGGATGTGATGTCATAGGAGACCTACGATGTCACAGAGAAGGATTTGATGTCACATGGAGTTATGATGTCACAGAGGAGGATGTGATGTAACAGAGGAGGATGTGATGTTACAGAGAAGGATGTGATGTCACAGGGAACTATCATGTCACAGAGAAGGATGAAAAGTCACAGGGAAGTTGTGATGTCACAGAAAAGCTTGTGATGTCACAGGAGATGGACGATGTCATAAAGGAGGATGTGATGTTACAGAGGAGGATGTGATGTCACAGAGGAAGATGTGATGTCACAGGGGAGCTGTGATGTCACAGGGGAGCTGTGACGTCACAGAGGAGGATGTGTTGTCACAGGGGAGCTGTGGTGTCCCAGAGAAGGATGTGATGTCATAGGAGACCTACGATGTCACAGAGAAGGATGTGAGGTCACAGGAGGACTCTGATTTCACAGAGAAGGATGTGATGTCATAGGAGACCTGCGATGTCACAGAGGAGGATATG
>NW_020888449.1:0-2893 GCF_003945725.1 Corapipo altera
TCTGGGAAGCAGCTGGGAGGGGCAAAGGAGGTAAGGAAGCAGACCTCTCAGGAGATAGAGCAGATGAAGCCCAGCACTGCTCTGCCTTTTTTACTTACAGATGAACTCAGCCAGGGCAAAAAGAGCATGGAAAGCTGCACAGTTTGTCTGTTCCTCGGAGAACCGGAAAAGGATGAGACGCCCCAGCAGCTTTCCTAGGAGCGGGAGCTGGATCTCCCCAGAGCAGACAGGTCCAGCAGTGCCTCTTCTGACATTGGCGGTGGCCTGGATGAGGGAGGCATGAGCAGAAGGGCTGAGGGTACAAAGGTGGTGCCACAGCCCCCCACCCGAGAGTCTGCCCAGGGCTGGATTGCTGGAGAGTGCAGGCTTTGCAGAGCCCTGCGTCCCCGTCTCTCAGAGCAGCCATGTGGGCAGCAGCCCTGGCATGGAGAGCAGCAGGGATGGGGGCATGGCCTGGCTGGAGGGGGCCTGGTCCTTACCTGCAGAGTGGAATAGTCGGACAGCACACGGGTCAGCACATCGATCCTTGCCATGGCCCTCTCCCTCACAGCCTCTCTCTCGCATCTGGTGAAGTCCAGCAGCAGCTGGGACAAGAGAAGTAGCAGGTGAGCCCTGGGAGCAGATTCCAACACCAGCAGCACAGCTCCACTGCTGGGTTGCACTTGCCCCATCCCTCAAGGCTTCCTCTCCCCTCCAGCAAAGCCTGCAGTGGGGTGTCTGCCCCTGGATTCCCGCCCAGGTCGGGCACAAAGGCCCAGAGCCAACCTCATGGCCAGGCAGGAGGGCAGGTGCCACCCTCTGCAGCCCCTGTGCTCCACAAGAGCCTGGGGCCTGCCCCAGCTTCCCCACAGGAGGTGGGCACCCTCCCTGCAGGGCACTCTGCCTGTTCAGCACTGCTCTGGGGAACACTCAGCCAGGAGTGCGCAAACCCTCCCCTCCAGGCTGAGGAACAGCTCTGGGACTCCCCCCTTTTTGCTTGTGCCAGACCTCCAAGATGCCCTGCAGCTCCTCGCTGACTCGAGAGGCAGGAAAGCTGAGCACCACTGTCCTCAGCATGCTGTCCATGGAGTTGAGGGTCTGCAAGGAACACAGAGAGCAGTGGCAGTCATTCTGCTGTTCTTCCCAGCCCCAGGAGAGCTACCTGAACCCCCTGTGCCACAGGAGGAGGAGGAGGATGCCCACACTTCCCTGGAGAGACATGGGCATAGACAGTCTGCGAGGGCAGAGCAGCTTGTGGCACAGGATGCGGCCCCCCCATGGGAAGGGGACAGAGGCACGAGGGGGGGAAAGACCCTGCCCTGCCTGGGATCCCAGCTCCTGTGGCACCATGGGGTAGCCAGGGAGCAGTCCAGAGGGGCTTGAGGGCCCTGGAGCTCACCCAGCATTTACCTTCATATAGAGGGCAAGGTCCCCTTTTGGCATTTCCTTCTCTGCAGGCAGCCAGAAGACACTTGAGAAACACGCGTGGAGGAGGCTTTTGGCTTTGCCCTCCAGCGCTGTGTCCACCAAGCTGCAGGGAGAGGGCAGGACACTGGTTGCACACGGGTGCTGGGAGCAGCCCCTCAACAACTGGTGCAGGTGGCATCGGACCTCTGGGCCAGGGGGCCCACGACGGATGGGCAGGTACCTCAATTTCTCCAGAGCCAGCATGGAAAGATGCCGAAGGTCTGTGCACAGCTGGTCCCTTGGCTCTTCTTCCAGCAGCGCCTGCAGAGCACAACCGGGATGGCACCTGGGGGGGGCCAGCAGCCAGGGACTCCAGTCCCTGACCCGCCCAAGCGCTGCCCACACAGGCTGCCTGTGCCAGGGGGCTTTGCTCCCTTCGCCACACTGCCGAGAATGCCCTCACCTTGATGTTCTCTGCCAGCTGGTACATGTCACAAAACAGATCCAGGCCCTGGGTCAGGCCGTGCTTCAAGGCGCTTCGGCACAGCACGGAGATGCTCTGAAGAAATGTGGCCTTGTCTCTCTCCTCCTGCCAGCCGGGGGACAGAGACACAAACATGGATTGTGAGTGGGCAGACACAGCCAGCGGGACCGCAGCACTGGGGGTGCAGTGCCCTGAGGGAGAAGCAGCCCTGCCCTGCAAGCACCCCTCCAGCAGCCTGGCAGCACAGCCCCTGCCAGCAGACAGCAGCACAGCTGCCCTCCAGCTGGCCGCAGTTACCTTGTTGGGGCTGGTGACAAAGGCCAGGATGGAATCAACAGCTTCCTGCTCCTCCTTGTAGATGGGCAACCAGCTGGCATCTAAGGGGGAAAAGAGCAGGGAGAGCTGCAGAGGGTCCAGTGAGAGGAGGGGGCCGAGGATATCTGCCCTCCACCCAGCTCTCTGCCCACTGCCTTGGCACAGCCTTCCCTTGCAGCTCCTGGCTGGAGGGTGTCCGGCAGAGGAGCTGCCATGCCTGGGAAAGCCCCAGTGCCCCGGGCTGAGGAAGGCAATGGCAGACAGGCAGGAAAGGCCCAGGCTCCCACAGCACGGCTGCCTCCTGCCAGCCCAGCTGGTCCTCGCTGCCCACAGCCCAGAGCCCCTCTGCCCTGTCCTTCTTTGGGAGAGGCTGTGCTGGGGCCACACTCCAGCCCTGAGCAGTCCCAGCTTTCAGGCAACATCATGGCTGATCCCCGGGACCCCCGTTGTCAGCTGGCCAGGAAAGTGGGATCCCGGTGTGCTACAGGGGGTGGTGGTGGACCCCAGCCATGCCCAGCCCCACAGGGCCCCTCACTCACCGAGCTTGAGGGGCTGCATGGTGGTCACCTCGTAGGAGGACAGAAGCTGCAGACCTGGAGAGCGGCTCTCCTGGGAAGAGCTGTCTTCCATCCAGGCCTGCCTGGGGCAGGCGGGAGGTCTCTTCTCCATCCTGTGAATCAAAGAACACAGGGGAGCCTGCCTACGGAG
>NW_020888450.1:0-2893 GCF_003945725.1 Corapipo altera
AATAAATGTATAAATAAAAAAAACAAAAATAAAAAAATTAAATTAATATTTTTTTAATACAATATTTAATATATTTCGGGGGAGAGGGGAGAGAGAGCCTTGTATATTTCTATAAACTCACATCCACGCCTTTATTTTTCATTGATTTGTAATAATTCCCTGGATTTATTTCTATATATTTTGCGGCAGGTGGCTACTTCCGCCTCCGTCCGGAAGTGCCGCATCCGGAAGTCCCGCCCCCGGATGTGACGCACCCGGAAGCGGAAATGGCAGCGCCCAGGGCGGAGCGGCTCCGGGAGCGGCTCCGGGAGCGGCTCCAGGCCGTACACGTGGTGCGCAATTAACGCTAATTAAGGGGGTTAATTAGCGCGGGGGCGGTAATTAGTACCTGGGACGTGGTAATTGGGTAATTGGGGGGGTTAAGTAGGTTGGGGGGGGGTTAATTAGTCCGTTGGGGGGTTAATTAGTCCATTGGAGGGGTTCATTAGTACCTGGAGGGGTTAATTAGTCTATTGGAGGAGTTAATTAGTTCATCGGAGCAGTTAATTAGTTGACTGGGGGCTTAATTAATCCGTTGGAGCAGTTAATTAGTACTTGGGAGGGGGTTTAATGAGCTTGGTGGGGCTAATTAGCCCTTTAAGGGATTAATTAGGGGAGTAGTGAAGTTTTGGAGAGACTAATTAGCCCCGGGAGAGGTTAATTAATCAGCCTTGGGGGTGGTTTAATGTGTTGAATTAATATTGAATAACTATTCATGAGTTTTAATTAGCAATAATTAGCATTAATTACCCTCAGGAAGCGGTTTTTAATTGGGGTAATCATCATTGGAGGGTGGTTAATTGTGGCTAATTAGTGGTTAGTAACCATTAATTGGTAATTAGTGACTAGCAATAAATATGAACGAGTACTAATGAGTGCTAATTAGCACTAATTAGTGTTAATTACCGCCAGGAAGGGGGTTTTAATTGGGATAATCACTATTGGGGGTGGTTAATTAGTGGTTAGTGACCATTAACTGGTAATTAACGGCTATTAATAAATATGAATGAGTACTAACGAGTGTTAATTAGCACTAATTAGCGTTAATTAACCCCTCAGGAGGTGTCGTGCCCCCCCCCAGCTGTGCCCGGGCAGTTTTCGCCTCGTCGTCGTCTCTGAAATTTTTCGGGGCCTCAAAACCCTCCAGAGGCACCGGTGGGGGCGGGGCCTGGGGGTGGGCGTGGCCTGGGGGAGGGCGTGGTGAAAGGAGGGACTAATTCAGAGGGGGCGGGGCCAAATGGGGGAGGAGTTTGGGGTGGAAATATGGAGGGGGCGTGGCCTAAATGCAGGGGTGTGGTCAGGGGCGTGACCTAATGGTGGGCGGGGCTAAAAGTGGGTGGGCCTAAGACACAGAAACAAGGGGGCGTGGTTGGGGGGTGTGGCCTAAATGGGAAGGGCCTGAGATGTTGGCCGGGGTCAAGGGGGTGTGGCATCGTTTGAGGGGCGAGGTTTAAGTTGCAGCCTGCTGGGGATGTGACCTAGTTGTGGGCGTGGCCAAAGAAAGGGGGTGTGGGCGCCTCCCGGCACTAATTAAGCCTTTAATTACCCGCCAGGCTCGTTAACGAGGCGCTGGGGGAGGAGCTGGGCCGGATCCACGCCCTGGAGCACCGGACGCTGACGCCGGAGCAGTGGGAGGA
The DNA here is from genome assembly GCF_003945725.1 of Corapipo altera. NCBI lineage: Eukaryota > Metazoa > Chordata > Aves > Passeriformes > Pipridae > Corapipo > Corapipo altera. The sequence goes on from NW_020888450.1 coordinate 1,677, forward strand.
GCAAGGGGGCTCATTAGCATAAATTTGCATGGATTTGAATACATCCGGGTGTCTGGCCTCTCATTGGTCACCACTGGGGGCGGGTCCCCGTGGCCACGCCCCCCTTTTAAAGGCAGAGTCTCCTCGAGCAGGGGGTTGGACTGGGGGGTTCATTTGCATAAATTTACAAAGATTTGTGCACACCTTGCCCTCATTTGCATAAATTTCCATAGATGCACATACACTTTGCCCTAATTTGCATAAATATTCGTGTTTTGCATTGGCTCCTCCCCCTCATTGAGACGAGTCTTGGGTCTCCTCCCAGTTCCCACCCTGTGGCATTGGGGTTCATTTGCATAAATTTGCATCGACGGTCGCATCCATCTATTCAAGGGAGGGCACTGGGAACCACTGGGATCATACTGGGAGGCACTGGGATCATACTGGGAGTCACTGGGGTCACACTGGGAGTCACTGGGGTCATACTGGGAGTCACTGGGATCATACTGGGAGTCACTGGGGTCATATCTATCACCTAGATAGAGAACCACGCCTCTAACACAGAAGCCACACCCCCAAACCAGAAAACCACGCCCACAACGCCAAAACCACGCCCTCGCATGGAAAACCACGCCCACAATGACACAACTCGCTCACCTGGATAAATAACCACACCCATGACACAGAAACCACGCCCCTGGACAGAAAACCACGCCCACAATGCAAAACCACACCCCCCCCGAGAGTAAACCACGCCCACAACGACACAAACCAGTCACCTGACTACATAACCACAGCCCTAGGCAGAAAACCACGCCCACAACACCATGAACTGCTTACCTTACAATATAGCCACGCCCACAACGCCAAGGCCACGCCCCTAGACAGAAAACCACGCCCGCAAACCAGCAACAACTCACCTGGCTACATAACCATGCCCCTGACACAAAAAGCCACGCCCTCGCACCGAAAACCACGCCCACAACCCCACAAACCATTGGCCTCGCTAGATAGCCACGCCCACAGCGCCAAAGCCCCGCCCCCACACCGAAAACCGCGCCCACAGCCCCGCAAGCCCCTCCCCTCAAACGGCGCATGCGTCGCCTCCTAGCAACGCTTGCGCCGCCGCCGTGACGTCACTTCCGCTGCGATCCAAGATGGCGGCGGCGGGAGGAGGCGGCGGCCCCGGAGCGGCCCCGGAGGGGCCCGGGGGGGTCTCGGGGGGTCCCGGGGTGGGA
>NW_020888451.1:0-2892 GCF_003945725.1 Corapipo altera
CCATGAGCTATTTTTCACCGCCCTCTTCTCTTCCTTCACATCCCTCCTCTTTTGGCACGTCGAGACTCCTGAATTGTCCTCCAGGGCACGCGCTTGTGAGAATGGTCGAGGGGCACGAGAGGCAGAACATCCCTCCGTACTCAGCACCCCGGGTTCAGCCTCCCCTGGCCTGTGCCGGGGAGCATCCCTGCTGGCAGCAGGAGCACTTCTGCTGGAGACAAAGACCACTTGGTTTTTTCGGGGGCTGTAGCACCAGTGTTACTGCCAGGCAGAGCATGGGAGAAGCACCTTCCCCAGAGAAAGCCCGGACGTGGCGTGGCACCTCCCGCCTGCTTTGGATTTCATGGAGATGCAGTCTCGGTAAGTGAACTCTGCCGTGTCCCTCCTCCTGCTCCTCTTGCTCAGTGGACAAGGGAACAGTCTGTCACACCTGAACTGGATGTGCTGGAACCAGCACATCTGCAGCAGGTTGGGGGCCACTCAGAGGCACAGTCAAAAAAGTTCATTCTCTTTCCCATCCCTGTCACTCACCTCCGTAGGAGGACTTGAAGGACCACCAGGGCACAGGGTGTGATCTGTTGCCATGTGCACTGGAAAACCCAGGTCAGCTCCCCAGGACGTGTCCCCAAGGGAAGGCTCAGATGAGCACCTCCCATCTTTCCACTGCCTTTAACCTCGCTCTGCCTTGCTTCTCTTCTCTCCTGCCTACAGACAGTACCCTCGGCCTTGCTGGGCTGTGCAGAGGACCTGCTCCTGGGTAGAGCTGTGTCTCGGCAGTGCTGCCCGCTTGCCAGGAGCTCCTTGGAATGGGCTAAACCGCCATTCTTAAATCGCGCTTCGAGACACACTCTGTCTAATTCTAGACCCTAACCCTAACGCTCACCCTAACCCTAACCTTAACCGTAACCTAACCCTAACCCTAACCCTAACCTAACCCTAACCCTAACCCTAACCCTGGCACAGTGAGGGGTTTCCTGGAGTCACAGCCAGAAATGTGTCAGGGCTCTGAGAGGTGTCCACCCCTGAGCCGGACTGATGCACTGCTCACACTCACTGGGGTGTTCAGAGACACGTGCTCTCCGAGGAAGATGCAAGCAGCTCATAGAGCTGGGGACAGCACGGGAAGATGTGAAAGGGGCAGCAGGGAATAAGCCCCGGAGCTCACAAAAGCCCAGCAGTGGGTGTGCAGCAGAGCAGACGATTGTAACTGGGGAGGAGAGGACTGCAATGTGAGCTGACAGGGAACAGCCCCTGCCCATGAGTGAGGCCCCAGGGCCAGGCATAGCTCAGAATGCCATCGGCTGAGGGAGCCACAGGGGCTGCTGCTTGGGGAGGGAGAAAGCCAAAGAGAGCAGTTCAGGTACCGAAAGAACAGGTCATTTCTCTGCCGTCCTGCTTCCTTTGCTCCCCAAAAGAGTCGTTTCTGGCAGCTCTCTTCTCTGAAAAGGGAGGCGATTTCTAACTCTCTCAGCAGACAGTCAGGTTGGTCTCAGCATGAACTTCGGCTACCTCGTCCTTAATTTTTGCCTTGGCCACATCCTCTCTAGAGCGCCGCGTCCCCATGACAGGGCCGGTAGAGCCAGAGAACGGTGGAAAGACGATGTCCCGACAAGGAGAGCCGCCTTCTTCCTATCGAAGAGAAAGATCTTCATGCATCAGAGAAGCATGCAAAGAAGGTGCAAGGAAGCGATGGCTCAGGAGAAGTTAGGGACAAACATTGCAGCTGACTGCAGGATGCCTAAACTTGCGCAGAGCCGCGTCCCTATGACGGGGCCGGGAGAGCCAGAGGACGGTGGAAGGACGATCTCCCGACACCGGTAGCCCCCCGGCTTTCGCCCGCAGCTCTCCGAACCCTTTAGCAGCGCGTACCAGGAGCTCGGGGCTGTGGCCCGGGAGCTGCCGGTAGAAACGGATAAAATCACCGATCCGTCTGTTGGCCCGTGAGCACTTGATGGTGATTTCACTGCCCTCGGTGGTCTCTACCAATGGGTCCTGCTGCACGTGGGTTCTGCCTGCACACAGTGGCGGGGAGAAAAATAGGAAAAGCCGTCAGAAGTGCTTTTGGCACTGGATGTTGTTTCCCAGAAAAAAGGGCACACGAGCAGTCAGGACCATACGGAGAAGATTGGGAAGAGGATGTCAAGGTGTGCAGTAGCGGAAGAGCCCATCAGTACTTGCTGGAGAGATGATTGCGGGAAAGAGAGGTGGATTGGTGGTGTCACCGAAGAATGGAAAACCGCGGGACTAAGCGAAACAAAGAGAAGAGGAAAAGTAGGAAAGGGGAAGGAGGGAGTGCAGGAGTTCTCTGAAGGACAGAGAGTAAATCAAGGAAACAGGAACGGTTCGACAAAGAAAAGAGCGAGGAGTGTTCCGAGGGAATGCTTTATGGAGCAGAGGGAGGGACGGACGGGAGGATCGTTCGGGGGCAGAGCTCTGTGAAGAACGTGCCAGGCAGGACGGCAACCTCGAGGCACCTGCAAGACCACCCCAGCCGCTGTCCCGGCCCCCGCGGTCCCCGGCCGCCAGCCCTGCGTCCCGAGCAGAACCACGGCCAGCACCGCCAGCCCCGTTCCCAACCAGAGCCGCATCCGCCGATCCGCCGCCCGGCGTCCCTCTGCCCCCGCCATCCCCGGCTCTCTGCTCCGGGTGGGCCACCTCCTCTCCGCCTCCTCTCTCTCCTCTGCCTTCCTCTCCCTCGCCTCCCCTCCTCCGACAATTATGACCCGCGGCTGAGCCCGGCGCAGGCGCTCCTCGTCGGGTGCGGGCTGGAGACCGAGGCCAGGCAAGAGCGGCGGCAGCGCAGCGGCGGTCGGGGCTCTGCACCGCGGAGCCGGCGAGGTCATGCTGGGTGGCAGGGGTGCAGGTTGGTAGCGGGGAGTTCAAGATTGACAG
>NW_020888452.1:0-2891 GCF_003945725.1 Corapipo altera
CCATACAGGAGTTTAGTGGTGTGTCCTGGCCACGTGAATTTAAAATCATCAACAAGATGCTCCTCTCCATCCCCACCTCCTTTTGGAAACTACCTTTCCTGGGAATCCTGAGCACTGCAGGGACTTCTGAGTGACTGAATGGTGATAATTCACTCAGCTGCCTCCTGCCCTTTTTGTTCCTAAAACCCAAACCAGCAGCTCCCTGGGGAGGTCACTGCTGTCCTGCTCTGAGGGGCTGCAATCAAACCCTGCTGTCCTTCGTGTCCCTGCAGGAACAGTTTGGGGGTTCTCTCAGCCCCGAGCTGGTTCTGATCCTCAGTTTTCTGATCCTCAGTTTTCTGATCCTCAGTTTTCCATCTGCTGGTTGGCAGAGCTGGGGGTTTCTCACTGTGCCCACTCTCCTCACTGTGGTGACTGTGCAGCTCTCTGGGGTGAGACTCAGTGCCCTGATCCATGTCCCTTTTCATGGATTTCTCTGACTGTGCCAACACCAGAAGCTTTTTTTCCCCTTACTCTTTATCATCCCACCATCATCCTCTGGGAAAGGTCTTGGGAATGACCCTATAAATGTACCCAGGAGTGCAGCTGTGGGGGTTGTGTTTTTTAGGGTTGGTCAGTGCCTGGTCCTTCCTGCCCTGGAGCTGTTTGTCTGTCCCAGGAATTCTTTCTGTTCTGCTGGAGACCAAGGAACTCAAGTGTTCCATGAGGCCAGAGGGCCTGCACACCCTCCTGAGCATGGGGTGATGGGGTTGTATTTTTGGGGAGACAGTGGGGTTGCATTCTTTGTTAGGATACAGTAGTTCCTGGATTGTCTTTCCCTTGGACCACACAAACCCCACATGTATCTGCTGTTTTGACTGGCTTAATTTAGTGCTTCCCTTGACTGGATCCCTTTTTTCCCTGAACCTGAGCAGTGTTTGCTGCTCCCCTCCTTCCACAGGAGGATTTATTTTCTGTCCAGTAGTTTAAGAAGTGCTTTTCAGGTTCTCCTTGACTTTGGTCCTTCTCTGGCCATGATGTTGGACCTGATTTAATGTCCAACGTGAGCAGCAGCATCTGCTTTTCAACATCTGCTCTTCTCCTGGGGGACTGTGTCAGCCTGGCACACACTTGGGATAACTTGTAGCCAAGATAACTGAGGAATGTTACCTGGACAGCTTCTTTAAAAAGGGGGGAAAAGGATTTTTCAGCTGGAACTTGATATGAAGGTGTCCTGCTTCTGTGGCATCTGCTTGGGTTTGCCTTCCTTTCTTCCTGCCCTCTAATTAAAATTGGTAAAATATATGTCACATAAACCACTGAATTGATGGGTAAAATGTTGTGCCAGTTGTCCCTGGGGGGGAGTCAGCTGTAGTTTGGTAACACAACAACATGAACAGGGCTGCAAAAACTGGGAATTCTTGGGAAGGTGTTCACCAGCACAAGGAAAACAGCATTTAATGCAGAGTTGAGTGAAGAAGAAATGTTGGGGTGGGTTTTGCTGTACAAGCTTTTTTCCCCTAAAACTGAACCATGAGAGGCATTGTCAGGAGAGCATCTGGTATTAAACATTGACACTTGCTTTAATGACTTTAATTAACAATGTCTGGAGCTTTGTTGTTTTCTTTTTTTTTTTATTTTATTGATTGTATCTTCCCTTTCGTGTGCAGGTATGGGATTTCATTTTTAGTGACTTGGTTGGCTACAGGAACCTGAGGATAAGATTCAATTTAAATAACAAACCAAACCCACTTCTCAAAGCTGTTACCCTTCTTTTTGGCTTTTTAATAAGTCTGATATTAAATCCTGTTTAGTCCACCTGTGACAGGAGGACCTGGATACGACCTCATTACGAATAATCAATGATCAGAAATAGTTGTGGGGATTTTAAATAAATGTAAGGAAAAAGACATCAACTTATTTGAAGTTTTATATTTAATACTTATACCTTCTTTTCTCTCCCAGTGAGCACTTGTCCTGCTCCTTCACCTTCTTCCTGCACGGGGACAGCAATGTGTGCACGAGTGTGGAGATCAGCCAGCACCAGCCCGTGTACCTGCTCAGTGAGGAGCACCTCACGCTGGCCCAGCAGTCCAACAGCCCCTTCCAAGGTGGGTTGTGCAGCCAGGGCTCAGTGTTCCACATTAATTACTCCTTGGAGTGGCTCAGAGTGAGGATCTGTGGCAGAGACTGGCAGTGGGAGCAAAGCTTTACCTGTGGGTGATGTGTCCTGGCTCTTCCTGCACGTGGGTCATTTGCATGTTCATCTCTTGGCATATAATCAAGGAATTTGTCTTCACCACACAATAAACTCGATTTCCAAGGGCTGTCCTATTGGTGACTTAAATACTGTGCTTTTTCAGCATGCTTTGTAACCCCCACATCCCTCCATCAACCCCTCTTGTGGAAATGCCTTTCTAACTCAACACACTTCACCTGTTCACTCCCCTTCCCCTTTTTCCTCTCTGGCTCTTCCTTACCTGTAAGTCCCTGTGCTTCCACCAGCAGATGCAGGTTATGCTCTGCAGGACAGAGGAGTTCTGAGCCTGAGTCTGGTTAGAGGGATGTTTGATCCTTGCCTGTCTCAGCCCCTGGTGCTGCTGTGGAAATCAGTCCCCTGCAGGAGCACACACCACCCCCAGTTATTAATGCTCAGTGGCCAAACTTGCCTTTTTTTTTTTTTGAATGCATCTTAACTCTGCTTCCCTAATATGGACAAGACTAAACATGACCCAGATGATTCCCTGAGCACACTCTGTTGTTGTAACAAGCTGAATGAAAGGATGAGGAAACACCTTAACTGTACCAGAATTTGGAAGTGTTTCTTTATCCCACCAGTGTCTGAGACTCCTCACAAGCCAAGAGGAAAACCTACCTGTTGCTTGTTTGAATAGACTGATTTGTAATTCTTA
>NW_020888453.1:0-2891 GCF_003945725.1 Corapipo altera
ATGGTCAGTGTTGGCCTTGGCAGTGCTGGTGCCAGTGCTGGACCCAGCGATCCCAGAGGCTCTTTCAACCCTAACAAGTCCATGATTCAATCCTACAATCCCAAATCAGCATCAAACACAGTGGTGGACACTTAAAAGCCACGTTTTGGGCAGATTTGAGTCGGCTCGTGGTTTCATTTTTTACCAAAACAGCCACATATCAGCTGTGGATCAGCCAACGTGTCACAGCCCCAAATCCCCCGTTTTCCTGTCCCTAGTACATCACGGTGAAGCCCAACCAGGAGAAGGTGCTGCAGGGGCTGTTCATCCCCTACTGCAAGGACTGTGGGACGCCCCAGCTGGAGCAGGCCGTGGGCATCGTGGGTGCTGTCATCATGCCCCACAACATGTACCTGCACTCTGCCCTGGTCAAGGTGAGCACCTGGGGGTGGGGAGGGTCCTGAGGGTCCCACCGTGGGAGGGGGACACGGAAAACCCCCTCAGAGGAGCTTGTGGCCATTGTGGGGTGTGGAACCTGAGGGCATGTTCTGTGTCCCACCATCGCTTCAATCAGCCATAATTCCAAGGATAACCGGTGAATTCCCACCCCCCATCCTGCCCCTGCCCCTGTCCCCCCCAGTCCAGGCAGGTGGATCGCTCGAACAAGCGGCAGGTGCGAGAGGCCAACAAGTATTTCTTCATCGAGTCGTGCATCGCGCTCTTCGTGTCCTTCATCATCAACATCTTTGTGGTCGCCGTCTTCGCTGAGGCCTTTTTCAACAAGACCAACGCGGACGTGGTGAGGGGGACTGGGACAGACTGGGACTGAGGGACCAAGGCAGTGCCCCTTCCCCTGTGCTGGCACAGACTGGGACTGAGGGACCGAGGCAGTGCCCCTTCCCCTGTGCTAGGCACTGCTGAGGCCCAGCCCTGAGTCCTGGGGTCAAAGACCTCAAGGGGCTGGAGCGTGTCCAGGGCCAGGAACAGAGCTGGAGAAGGGGCTGGAGCAGCAGGAGTGTCTGAGGGAGCTGGGGGGGCTCAGCCTGGAGAAAAGGAGGCTCAGGGGGGACCTTCTGGCTCTGCAACTCCCTGACAGGAGGGGCAGCCAGGTGGGGGTTGGACTCTGCTCCCAGGTGACAGGACGAGAAGAAAAGGCTGCTGGGGGATGTTTAGGTTGGATTTTAGGGAAAATTCCTTCATGGAACAGGCTGCTCAGGGCAGGGGTGGAGTCCCCATCCCTGAGGGGATTTAACAACTGTGTGGATGTGGCACTTGGAGGCCAGGTCAGTGGTGGCCTTGGCAGTGCTGGGGTCACCACTGGACCTAATGATCCCAAAAGCTTTTCCACTCCAGCCCATTCCCTGATTCCTGCCCTTCTGTGCCCTTGCAGAACCAGGTCTGTGTCAACTCCAGCAGCCCCCACTCCTCGCTCTTCCCCAACAACAACGAGACACTGGAGGTGGACATATACAAGGGGGTGAGTGTCCCTGGGGGAGTGGCTTGGGGACATCCTGGTGGCCTTGTCTGGGGTCACAGGACACATCTGGGACAGCCTGGTGACCTGGCGGGGGGGGGGTGTTCCTGGTGGGGGGACAGCCTCATGACCCCATCTGGTGTCCCTGGGTTGGCACAGCCACATCTGGGGCAGCTGGTGGCCCTGTCTGGTGGCAGCTGCTGCTTCTGGGTAAACTGGGAGCGTTGGGGACTGGGACCAGCAAAGGGATCCCTGAACACAGAGTCGGGGGGAAGAGATCCTGGGGGTCCTTGAGCCCACTCCTCACACAGCTGACGGAGCTGCCCCCCGTCCTGTTCCAGGGCGTTGTTTTGGGGTGTTACTTCGGCCCTGCCGCTCTCTACATCTGGGCCATCGGGATCCTGGCGGCTGGGCAGAGCTCCACCATGACAGGCACCTACTCGGGCCAGTTCGTCATGGAGGTATCGTCCCCCTGCTCCTCACCCCCTGCTCCCTCCTTACCTCGGCCTCCTTGCTCTGGGTTCTGTGCTCCTTACTCTGTACTCCTTGCTTCGTATTCCGAACTCATCTCCTCTGTACTCCTTACTCTGTATTCAGTACTCCTTACTCTGTGTTCAGTACTCCTTACTCCTCACTCTGTACTCCTTACTGCTTACTCTTTACTCTTCACTACGTTCTCCATACTCCTTACTCTGTATTCTGTACTCCTTACTCATTACTCCTCTGTACTCCTCACTTACTCCTCACCCTATACTCCTCACTCGTTGCCATCTCACCCCCTCACCCCTGTGCCCCCCCCAGGGGTTCCTGGCCCCATGCTGCTCCTGTGCTCCACTCTCCTCACTGCTGAGCCCTTTCTCACCCCTTGCCCACCCTGTGCCCCCTCAGGGGTTCCTGAACCTGCGCTGGTCCCGCTTTGCCCGGGTGCTGCTCACGCGCTCCATCGCCGTCACCCCCACCCTCTTCGTCGCCATCTTCCAGGACGTTGAGCACCTGACGGGCATGAACGACTTCCTCAACGTCCTCATGAGCCTCCAGGTGAGCAGGGGGCAGCCGGGTGGGGTCAGGCCCCTCCCAGCCCCAGGTGTTCCCAGCCAGGTGGGATCACACCCCTCCCAGCCCCCAGGTGCTTGAGACCAGCTCAGATGGGGCTTGGAACAACCTGGTCAGTGGAAGGTGTCCCTCCCTACCCATGGCAGGGGGTGGGGATGAGCATTAAGGTCCCTTCCCACCCAAACTGCTCCAGGACTCCATGATAATCAGGCCACTTCCCACTCTTCATTCTTCCCTGTTTTCCTGCCTGTTCCAGCTCCCCTTTGCACTGATCCCAGTGCTCACCTTCACCAGCCTGCCCACCGTGATGCACGACTTCGCCAACGGCCTGTGAGTACCATGGGAACCCCCTGGTCACACCTGCCCCTCACCTGGGCACCTCCTC
>NW_020888454.1:0-2890 GCF_003945725.1 Corapipo altera
ATGGTCAGTGTTGGCCTTGGCAGTGCTGGTGCCAGTGCTGGACCCAGCGATCCCAGAGGCTCTTTCAACCCTAACAAGTCCATGATTCAATCCTACAATCCCAAATCAGCATCAAACACAGTGGTGGACACTTAAAAGCCACGTTTTGGGCAGATTTGAGTCGGCTCGTGGTTTCATTTTTTACCAAAACAGCCACATATCAGCTGTGGATCAGCCAACGTGTCACAGCCCCAAATCCCCCGTTTTCCTGTCCCTAGTACATCACGGTGAAGCCCAACCAGGAGAAGGTGCTGCAGGGGCTGTTCATCCCCTACTGCAAGGACTGTGGGACGCCCCAGCTGGAGCAGGCCGTGGGCATCGTGGGTGCTGTCATCATGCCCCACAACATGTACCTGCACTCTGCCCTGGTCAAGGTGAGCACCTGGGGGTGGGGAGGGTCCTGAGGGTCCCACCGTGGGAGGGGGACACGGAAAACCCCCTCAGAGGAGCTTGTGGCCATTGTGGGGTGTGGAACCTGAGGGCATGTTCTGTGTCCCACCATCGCTTCAATCAGCCATAATTCCAAGGATAACCGGTGAATTCCCACCCCCCATCCTGCCCCTGCCCCTGTCCCCCCCAGTCCAGGCAGGTGGATCGCTCGAACAAGCGGCAGGTGCGAGAGGCCAACAAGTATTTCTTCATCGAGTCGTGCATCGCGCTCTTCGTGTCCTTCATCATCAACATCTTTGTGGTCGCCGTCTTCGCTGAGGCCTTTTTCAACAAGACCAACGCGGACGTGGTGAGGGGGACTGGGACAGACTGGGACTGAGGGACCAAGGCAGTGCCCCTTCCCCTGTGCTGGCACAGACTGGGACTGAGGGACCGAGGCAGTGCCCCTTCCCCTGTGCTAGGCACTGCTGAGGCCCAGCCCTGAGTCCTGGGGTCAAAGACCTCAAGGGGCTGGAGCGTGTCCAGGGCCAGGAACAGAGCTGGAGAAGGGGCTGGAGCAGCAGGAGTGTCTGAGGGAGCTGGGGGGGCTCAGCCTGGAGAAAAGGAGGCTCAGGGGGGACCTTCTGGCTCTGCAACTCCCTGACAGGAGGGGCAGCCAGGTGGGGGTTGGACTCTGCTCCCAGGTGACAGGACGAGAAGAAAAGGCTGCTGGGGGATGTTTAGGTTGGATTTTAGGGAAAATTCCTTCATGGAACAGGCTGCTCAGGGCAGGGGTGGAGTCCCCATCCCTGAGGGGATTTAACAACTGTGTGGATGTGGCACTTGGAGGCCAGGTCAGTGGTGGCCTTGGCAGTGCTGGGGTCACCACTGGACCTAATGATCCCAAAAGCTTTTCCACTCCAGCCCATTCCCTGATTCCTGCCCTTCTGTGCCCTTGCAGAACCAGGTCTGTGTCAACTCCAGCAGCCCCCACTCCTCGCTCTTCCCCAACAACAACGAGACACTGGAGGTGGACATATACAAGGGGGTGAGTGTCCCTGGGGGAGTGGCTTGGGGACATCCTGGTGGCCTTGTCTGGGGTCACAGGACACATCTGGGACAGCCTGGTGACCTGGCGGGGGGGGGGTGTTCCTGGTGGGGGGACAGCCTCATGACCCCATCTGGTGTCCCTGGGTTGGCACAGCCACATCTGGGGCAGCTGGTGGCCCTGTCTGGTGGCAGCTGCTGCTTCTGGGTAAACTGGGAGCGTTGGGGACTGGGACCAGCAAAGGGATCCCTGAACACAGAGTCGGGGGGAAGAGATCCTGGGGGTCCTTGAGCCCACTCCTCACACAGCTGACGGAGCTGCCCCCCGTCCTGTTCCAGGGCGTTGTTTTGGGGTGTTACTTCGGCCCTGCCGCTCTCTACATCTGGGCCATCGGGATCCTGGCGGCTGGGCAGAGCTCCACCATGACAGGCACCTACTCGGGCCAGTTCGTCATGGAGGTATCGTCCCCCTGCTCCTCACCCCCTGCTCCCTCCTTACCTCGGCCTCCTTGCTCTGGGTTCTGTGCTCCTTACTCTGTACTCCTTGCTTCGTATTCCGAACTCATCTCCTCTGTACTCCTTACTCTGTATTCAGTACTCCTTACTCTGTGTTCAGTACTCCTTACTCCTCACTCTGTACTCCTTACTGCTTACTCTTTACTCTTCACTACGTTCTCCATACTCCTTACTCTGTATTCTGTACTCCTTACTCATTACTCCTCTGTACTCCTCACTTACTCCTCACCCTATACTCCTCACTCGTTGCCATCTCACCCCCTCACCCCTGTGCCCCCCCAGGGGTTCCTGGCCCCATGCTGCTCCTGTGCTCCACTCTCCTCACTGCTGAGCCCTTTCTCACCCCTTGCCCACCCTGTGCCCCCTCAGGGGTTCCTGAACCTGCGCTGGTCCCGCTTTGCCCGGGTGCTGCTCACGCGCTCCATCGCCGTCACCCCCACCCTCTTCGTCGCCATCTTCCAGGACGTTGAGCACCTGACGGGCATGAACGACTTCCTCAACGTCCTCATGAGCCTCCAGGTGAGCAGGGGGCAGCCGGGTGGGGTCAGGCCCCTCCCAGCCCCAGGTGTTCCCAGCCAGGTGGGATCACGCCCCTCCCAGCCCCCAGGTGCTTGAGACCAGCTCAGATGGGGCTTGGAACAACCTGGTCAGTGGAAGGTGTCCCTCCCTACCCATGGCAGGGGGTGGGGATGAGCATTAAGGTCCCTTCCCACCCAAACTGCTCCAGGACTCCATGATAATCAGGCCACTTCCCACTCTTCATTCTTCCCTGTTTTCCTGCCTGTTCCAGCTCCCCTTTGCACTGATCCCAGTGCTCACCTTCACCAGCCTGCCCACCGTGATGCACGACTTCGCCAACGGCCTGTGAGTACCATGGGAACCCCCTGGTCACACCTGCCCCTCACCTGGGCACCTCCTC
>NW_020888455.1:0-2890 GCF_003945725.1 Corapipo altera
AGAAGGTATTTGCAAGAGGCACAGACAGACAGGGGGTACCTTAAAGAAAACGAACCAGTTCCTTCAGTGTTATACTCTGGGTTGTCTGGGTGCTGACTGCAACAGGGAATTCAATCTGTGGGCACAGGATGAGATGCTGAAACTTGAACTCTGTTAGATTAGAGGGGATTGAACTCAAGAGTTTCAGACATCAAAACTGTCTTATAGACAGCATCAGTGTCACTTTTCCAGCCTCCCCAGGGTTGCTCTGACATTGCCATCAGAGCCTGCCCAGCCAGAGCTACCCGGGGCAGTGCCCTGTGCTGCTGGGAGGGCTCTGCAGGGCAGAGTTGAGGCCCCAGGGCTGGGATGGGCTCTGGCAGCACTGCCAGGGCCCGACCCTTTGCCCAGGGAAGCAGCTGCTGGCAGGGACATCTCCAGACAGCAGAGCCCTGGGCAAGGAGTGGGGGGCAAAAACCCCAAGGCCTGGGGGAGGGGGCGTTCAGGCAGCTCTGGGGGCCCTTCCCTGCAGCTCTACTGGGCACTGTGTGCTGGGCCATAGAAATGAGGATTCTTGCAGTGGAAAAGAACTTTCCAGGTGTGATGGTAAAAATAAAAACACAGGTACAATTATTCGAAACTCAGATTAAGCTTCTGCTCTGCAGCCCCAGCTCTTCTGAGTCATGGGTGTAGAGATGTAGCTTTTGTATTCATGGTCTCTTACATCTGACATTCCTTGTGTGTGTGAGAACTCTATCAAAAAGGATCCATGTCCCCCTGGAGCAGAGCAAACCTGACTCCTTGGCAGTGCATTTGGTGACATTTGGCACATTGATTTCTTTTAGAAGTGGAGTGGTTTTTTCATAGAGGTCTGTCTGAACTGTCTTCTTCTTTCCTGAACAGGCCCTATGTTAAGAAAGAACAGATGTCCAACAGCAGCTCTATCCCCCAATTTCTCCTCCTGACATTAACAGACAGGAGGGAGCTGCAGCTCCTGCACTTCTGGCTCTTCCTGGCCATCTCCCTGGCTGCCCTCCTGGCCAACGGCCTCATCCTCAGCGCCGTAGCCTGCGACCACCACCTGCACACCCCCATGGGCTTCTTCCTGCTCAACCTCTCCCTCACAGACCTGGGCTGCATCTGCACCACTGTCCCCAAAGCCATGCACAATTCCCTCTGGGGCACAAGGAGCATCTCCTACATGGGATGTGCTGCACAGGTTTTTCTCCTCATATTCTTATTTGGAGCAGAGTATTCCATCCTCACCATCATGTGCTACGACCGCTACGTTGCCATCTGCAAACCCCTGCACTACGGGACCCTCCTGGGCAGCAGAGCTTGTGCCCACATGGCAGCAGCTGCCTGGGCCACTGGCTTTCTCAATGCTCTGCTGCACACAGCCAGTACATTTTCCCTGCCCCTGTGCCAGGGCAATGCCCTGGGCCAGTTCTTCTGTGAAATCCCACACATCCTCAAGCTCTCCTGCTCACACTCAGGCTACATCAGGGAAATTGGGCTCATTGTGGTTAGTGCCTGTTTAATATTTGGTTGTTTCATTTTCATTGTTTTCTCCTATGTGCAGATCTTCAGGGCTGTGCTGAGGATCCCCTCTCAGCAGGGAAGGCACAAAGCCTTTTCCACGTGCCTCCCTCACCTGGTTGTGGTCTCTCTGTTTGTCAGCACTGTCGTGTTAGCCTACCTGAAGCCCCCCTCCATCTCCTGCCAATCCCTGGATCTGGCGGTGGCAGTTCTGTACTCGGTGATGCCTCCAGCGCTGAACCCCTTCATCTACAGCCTCAGGAACCAGGAGCTCAAGGATGCCCTGAGGAAAATGATAACTACACCTTTTTTGAGAAGCAATAAACTGCATCTTTTCTTCTGCAGAACACTCATGGCATAACTCATTTTGCGTCCAACCTGCCTTCTAAAGCTTTTTATAGTGTGGGGGGGTGAGGGGCTTTCCTTTTTTGTTCATCTGTTCATGTCATTAACACTGAAATTTTATTCTTCATCCCATATAATTCACTCTCTCCCTCTTTTTTTTGACCCACAAAATGTACTAATCAGGAATCATGCTTTATGTGCATTTAAACAAATTAAATACCTTGTTCAGCAAGGTATTTGTCAAACATTCTCCCTGTGTTAGTTTTTACATGAGGAATCACAATCTCTGAGTGTAAAGAAGGACTTGAATTCTTTTTTCCAGATCCTTCCTCCAAGACCTCCCCTGAAGCTGGAGTGCATTTCCATGTTTGCAGATGTGGATGGGACTGCAGGGACTGAGGGCTGGTTCAGATGTTGTGTGTTGGTGGCCAATGGCCAATGAAGGTGACAAATGATCTCCAAGTCACCTGTCTGGGGCTCTGCAGCTTGTGAGGGGAAGACAGGGGAGCGACTGGTGGAGAGGGGAGAGAGGGGCGGTGAGGGGAGAGAGGGGCGGTGAGAGGTGGGAGGAACCGTGAGGGGACCGAGGAGCAAAGAGTGGACGGAGGGGTGAGGGGCGCGGTGCGGGCATCGCCGAGGTGCTCCCGGAGCTGTCTGGGGGGATCTGGGCACTCCCGCGGGCTGAGGGCGGTGCGGGGACATCCCCCACTGCAGGTCGGGTCTGTGGTACTCTGGGTGTTCCATCCCTGTTCAATCCCTGTGGGTGCAGGGAGAGCTCCGGGATCCCAGCAGGGACCCCGCTGCTCAGAGGTCCCGGCTCAGGACACCCTGGATACCAGGAGGTATCCCCGGCTCAGGGATCCCAGCACCGGGCTGGCACAGATCCACCAGCGATAGGTTTGGCATCCCCAGGTTTTCCAGCCATGCAGCCGAGCCACCGACCACAGGGAGAGCTCGACCCGGGGCACTTTCCTGTCAGCCGTGGTGGAGGGATGAGCGTGTCACCTGGATGCTCAGGACAACAGGT
>NW_020888456.1:0-522 GCF_003945725.1 Corapipo altera
ACTCAGGTGTGTACAGGTGTGTGTACAGGTGTGCACAGGTGTGTTCAGGGGTGTGCACAGGTGCACTCAGGTGTGTACAGGTGTGTGTACAGGTGTGTTCAGGGGTGTGTTCAGGTGTGTGTTCAGGTGTGTGCACAGGTGTGCACAGAGGTGCACAGGTGCACTCAGGTGTGTACAGGTGTGTGTACAGGTGTGTTCAGGGGTGTGTTCAGGTGTGTGTTCAGGTGTGTGCACAGGTGCACTCAGGTGGGTACAGGTGTGTGTACAGGTGTGCACAGGTGTGTTCAGGGGTGTGTTCAGGGGTGTGTTCAGGTGTGTTCAGGTGTGTTCAGGGGTGTGTTCAGGTGTGCACAGGGGTGTACAGGTGTGTTCAGGTGTGCACAGGTGTGTTCAGGTGTGTGTTCAGGTGTGTGCACAGGTGCACTCAGGTGTGTACAGGTGTGTGTACAGGTGTGTTCAGGGGTGTGTTCAGGTGTGTGTTCAGGTGTGTGCACAGGTGCACTCAGGTGTGTACAGGTGTGT
>NW_020888456.1:622-1508 GCF_003945725.1 Corapipo altera
GTGCACAGGTGCACTCAGGTGTGTACAGGTGTGTGTTCAGGTGTGTATAGGTGTGGGCAGGGGTGCTCAGGTGAGTGCACAGGTGCACTCAGGTGTGTACAGGTGTGTGTTCAGGTGTGTATAGGTGTGGGCAGGGGTGCTCAGGTGAGTGCACAGGTGCACTCAGGTGTGTACAGGTGTGTGTACAGGTGCACTCAGGTGTGTACAGGTGTGTGTTCAGGTGTGTTCAGGGGTGTGTACAGGTGTGCACAGGTGTGCACAGGTGCACTCAGGTGTGTACAGGTGTGCTCAGGTGTGTACAGGTGTGTTCAGGTGTGCTCAGGTGTGTACAGGTGTGTTCAGGTGTGTGCACGGGTGTGCTCAGGTGTGTTTGGGTGTGCCTGGGTGTGCTCAGCTGTGCACAGGAGTGTTCATGTGTGTGCACAGGTATGTTCAGGTGTGCACAGGTGTGTTCAGGTATGTTCAGGTATGTTCAAGTGTGCACAGGAGTGTTCATGTGTGTGCACAGGTATGTTCAGGTGTGCACAGGTATGTTCAGGTGTGCACAGGTGTGTTCAGGTGT
The DNA here is from genome assembly GCF_003945725.1 of Corapipo altera. Taxonomy (NCBI): domain Eukaryota; kingdom Metazoa; phylum Chordata; class Aves; order Passeriformes; family Pipridae; genus Corapipo; species Corapipo altera. The sequence goes on from NW_020888456.1 coordinate 1,185, forward strand.
GTGCAGGTGTGTTCAGGTGTATTCCCATGTTCCATTCCATGCATTCCCATGTCCATTCCATGTGTTCCCGTGTCCGTGCTGTGCCGTGGTGCCGCGCACGTGTGTCCGTGTGTTCCCATGTTCTCCGTTGTCCCCTGCGTCCGTGCACGTGTGTCCATGTGTTCCCATGTATTCCCATGTGTTCCCATGTCCATTCCATGCATTCCCATGTCCACTCCATGTGTTCCCATGTGTTCCCATGCATTCCCATGTCCATTCCATGCGTTCCCATGTTCCCGTGTCGGTGCCGTGGTGCCATGCACGTGTGTCCATGTGTTCCCATGT
>NW_020888456.1:1608-2890 GCF_003945725.1 Corapipo altera
CATGTCCATTCCATGCGTTCCCATGTCCACTCCATGTGTTCCCATGTTCCCGTGTCGGTGCCGTGGTGCCATGCACGTGTGTCCATGTGTTCCCATGTTCCCATGTCCACTCCATGCGTTCCCATGTCCACTCCATGTGTTCCCATGTGTTCCCATGTGTTCCCATGTTCCCATGTCCATTCCATGTGTTCCCATGTCCACTCCGTGTGTTCCCATGTTCCCATGTTCCCGTGCCGTGGTGCCGCGCACGTGTGTCCATGTGTTCCCATGTGTTCCCATGTGTTCCCATGCATTCCCATGTCCATTCCATGCATTCCCATGTGTTCCCATGCATTCCCATGTCCACTCTGTGTGTTCCCATGTTCCCATGTTGCCGTGCCGTGGTGCCGCGCACGTGTGTCCATGTGTTCCCATGTGTTCCCATGTGTTCCCATGTGTTCCCATGCGTTCCCATGTGTTCCCATGTGTTCCCATGTCCACTCCGTGTGTTCCCATGTTCCCGTGCCGTGGTGCCGCACACGTGTGTCCATGTGTTCCCATGTATTCCCATGCGTTCCCATGTCCATTCCATGTGTTCCCATGTCCATTCCACGTGTTCCCATGCATTCCCATGTCCATTCCATGCGTTCCCATGTCCACTCCATGTGTTCCCATGTGTTCCCATGCATTCCCATGTCCATTCCGTGTGTTCCCATGTCCACTCCATGTGTTCCCATGTTCCCATGTTGCCGTGCCGTGGTGCCGCGCACGTGTGTCCATGTGTTCCCATGTGTTCCCATGCATTCCCATGTGTTCCCATGCGTTCCCATGTGTTCCCATGCGTTCCCATGTCCACTCCATGCGTTCCCATGTCCATTCCATGCGTTCCCATGCCCACTCCATGTGTTCCCATGTTCCCATGTTGCCGTGCCGTGGTGCCGCACACGTGTGTCCATGTGTTCCCATGTGTTCCCATGTGTTCCCATGCGTTCCCATGTCCATTCCATGTGTTCCCATGTCCACTCCGTGTGTTCCCATGTTCCCATGTTCCCGTGCCGTGGTGCCGCGCACGTGTGTCCATGTGTTCCCATGTGTTCCCATGTGTTCCCATGCGTTCCCATGTCCATTCCATGCGTTCCCATGTCCACTCCGTGTGTTCCCATGTTCCCATGTTGCCGTGCCGTGGTGCCGCGCACGTGTGTCCATGTGTTCCCATGTGTTCCCATGTGTTCCCATGTGTTCCCATGCATTCCCATGTCCATTCCATGCATTCCCATGTGTTCCCATGTGTTCCCATGTCCAC
>NW_020888457.1:0-2889 GCF_003945725.1 Corapipo altera
GCCCATGACGCCTCCGGTCACCAGGGGAGAGATGCAACATACAGATGGGCTCGTGACCGAGGGGTGGACTTAACCAAGGACATTGTCTCACAGGTCATCCATGACTGTGAGACATGTGCTGCCATCAAGCAGGCCAAGCGGGTGAAGCCTCTATGGTATGGTTGACGGTGGTCGAAGTACAGGTATGGGGAAGCCTGGCAAGTTGACTACATCACGCTCCCCAAAACCCGCCAAGGCAAGTACTACATACTGACCATGGTAGAAGGAAGTACTGGATGGTTGGAGACATATCCCGTGCCTCATGTCACTGCCCGGAATACCATCCTGGCTCTTGAAAAACAAGTCCTGTAGTGACACAGCACCCCGGAGAGAATTGAGTCTGATAATGGGACCCATTTCAAGAATGGTCTGAGAGACACCTGGGCCAAAGAGCACGGCATTGAGTGGGTGTATCATATCCCCTACCATGCACCAGCAGCTGGAAAAGTTGAGCGGTGCAACGGACTGCTGAAAACCACCCTGAAGGCACTGTGTGGGAAGACTCTCAAACACTGGGAGCTGCATTTAGCAAAGGCCACCTGGTTGGTCAACACCCGAGGTTCCATCAATCGAGTTGGTCCTACCCAATCAGAACCTTTACATACTGTAGATGGAGATAAAGTCCCCGTGGTGCATATGAGAGGAATGTTAGGGAAGACTGTTTGGATTAGTCCCACCTCAAGTAAAGGAAAACCCATCCGAGGGATTGTTTTTGCTCAAGGACCTGGTTCCACCTGGTGGGTAATGCAAAAAGATGGGGAGACAAGTTGTGTACCACAAGGGGATCTAATTTTGAGTGAGAATGGTCAGTAATGTTTCACTGTATATATATATATAAGTGTATATAGTTTTAAGGAGACATAGTTTTTAAGGGGGTTAATTTGGGTATGACATGGATGGCATAGAATAAGGGGTGGATAATGTCCTTGTTAGAACAACTGGGACTGATTCATCACTGGATGGGTGTAGCCCAAAACTGTGTATTCTATAGCCTTCCATTCCATTTCCCAGAAACTGTTGTCAGTAGAGGCCTGCAAGGTGGGGGGCTGTTTCTGTCCTCATGCCCTTTTATGTAATTCCCCACTCTGAGGGAAGGACTGAGCATCCTTTTATGGAATTCCCCGCTTTGGGGGAGGGTCTGAACATTCCTGCCTGAGTTGGAGAATATATAAACCTGGAGTTTCAGAACCTTACCACCACTCGTGGGATCCAGGGGAGGACTGCAGTTCACTGCTCTCAGCCAGACTGCAGTTCACCGCTCTCAGCCGGACTGAGACCACCACCCTCAACTGGACTGCAATCACCACTTTTGGCCGGACTGCAGCAGTTCTCCCACTGGCAGGTTTTTCCCCTCTCCCTTTGCTTTGGACTCGGAGAGGGGGGGGCCCAGGGAGCACCGCTTTGTTTGTGCCCCGGGGTGCTGGGATGTACATTTGGGCTTTGTGGGTTAAGACCAATTGTTTGTCGGTATAACTGTACTTATTGTATTATTTTATTAAATTGTTATTCTGACTTGTAATCTCTCTTTTGAGTTGGGTTGGTTTCCCCTGCTGGTTAACTTTTAAACCAGTACATGAAGCAAAATATGTTTATGTTTTTACAGGTTATCATCAAAACAGAAATGCACATTACCTCACATATGCACAAACATCCTTAGATAAAACGCAGAAAACATATCACCCTGAGTTGAATAGAATTTCAATTGCAGAGATGTTTTAAATTAAATAAAAGTTTTCAAAAACAAACACTAAAAAATTTCCAAGTAAAAGTTAGGAGCACACAAACCCTTAAGTCATCAAGTTATTAAGTTTGGTTCAAAATCAATTGCCGATAAGTCAATAGGATATTTAGAGGATAGCTTAAATAAGGTTTTATAAGAGTAATTTCTAATAAGAAATAATAGGAATAAGTTAAGTTGTTTAAACAAGTTTTATAATTATCCAGGGTTATTAAAATTAGCATTGTTTGGAATTTTTCCTTCTTGCATTTTGTTCCTTGTTTACTTTTCTATATCCAAAAATGCCTGATAGTTTTTCTGATTGGTTAAATGTTCTTAAGTTAGTGCTAAGTTTAAGAAAATAATTTTTGTAGCAATATACAGAATGCCTTAAAACAACTATGATTCCTTCACATGCCTTTATAATGCCAAACCTTGTGACCCAAACTATTCTGACACACAATGCCTTTGCATAATCATACTTTCCATCTCAGGTATATAAAAGGTTGTACATTACCTTGAAAAAAGAGCCTCCTTGCTAACATTAATTTCACTTGTGGTATTAAAAATAAGACTGCAATGTTTCTTGTTAGATCCATTTAAGAATACCTTTGCTTCTAAAATGCAGCTATAAAATTTGTTATTAGCTCACTCTGAACCGATACATCAAAGCATTGATAAGTTGAAGAAAGTAAATAATAATCAAAGCTTAGATTCCATGTTTAGTTAACATGATAAGTTAAAGAAAACATTTATAGTAATATTTGTATTCCTTTGTATTTTGTCTTGCATTAGCAAACATTTGATCAAAGTTTTTTAGAAAAATAAAAAAAAGAAGGGGCAGATGTAGGAACTCAAACCCAGCTTTCAGAAAGGAAAACAAGGCTGACAAAAACCTCCTGATCTGAAGGAGTTGGACCCTTCTCACAAGACCTGTTAAAGTTCTACCTTATGGATTAAGTCTGGCTCCAGTAGAAATCAGAAAGGACTCTTGAGATGATTGTATCTAACCATGTCTAAACCCCTTTAATCCCTTTCCCCCTATGTAATCTAGGTTGAGGGAAATATTTAACCCATTGGCCAATGGTAGTAAAAACTTGTGTAATTCCCTAATTAACATAGTTCGTCCTCTT
>NW_020888458.1:0-2887 GCF_003945725.1 Corapipo altera
CCCCGAAATTCCTGGTTCCCCTCGGACTCCTGAGACACCCGCCCTCTCAGAGCCCCCAGGACTCCCCAAATTCTGGATCTCCCCCCAAATTCCTGGGTCCCCCTAAACCTCCGGGACCCCCCATACCCCTGGGATACCCCAAATTCTTGATTACTCCCAAATTCCTGGGTACTCCTCAAACCTCTTGGTCCCCCCCAGTTCCTGGGTGCCCTTCCCAAACTCCTGGGTCCCCCCAAACCTTTCAATCCCTCCAAACCCCTGGGTCCCCCCCAGATTTTTGGGTCCCTCCCAAGCCCCTGGGTCCCTCCCAAACTCTTGGGGACCCTCCAAGTCCCTGGATCCCCCCCCCAAATCCCTCTGTCCCCCCAGATTCCCGTGTCCCCCCAAACCCCCCTGGTCACCCCCTGAACTCCTGGGTCCCCCCCAAACCCCTCTATCCCCCCAAATTCCCTGGAAAGAAGGGGCCACGGGTACAGGGACCACAGAGGCCACTTTATTGCCGGGGGGCGTCGGGGCCACGGGGCCTCCAGGGGACATCGGGGACACGGGGGCTGTCGGGCCGCCACGTGTCTGTCCCTCGGGTGGGGACACGGGGGACCTTGGGGACAAGGGGGGGCCAGTCCCTCTTGGTGGGGACGCTGGGGACACCGGGCCGTGGTGGGGCTCAGTGCCTCGAGTCCAGGTGGTGATGATGTCCCACATCCTTTGGGGACGTCGGTGACATCGGGGGCGCTGGGGGACATCGGGCCGCGGTGGCTCTCAGTCCCTTGAGTCCAGGTGGTGACGATGTCCCGCATCCTTCGGGGACATCAGCGACATTGAGACATCGGGGACATCGGGGGCGTGGGGGACATCGGGGCTGGGGGGGTGGGGCTCAGTCCTTGGACCGGTCCCACATCCTTTGGGGACATCGGGGACATCGGTGACATCGGGGACATCAGGCCGTGGTGGGTCTCAGTCCTTTGACCTGGGGTGATGACAGTGTCCCATATCCTTCGGGGACATGGGTGACATCGGGGACGTTGGGCCACGACGGGTCTCAGTCCGCTGGGTTGGGGACATCAGGGACATCCTCAGGGGCATCGGGGCCATCAGCCCACGCCGTGTCTCAGTCTCTCAGTCCGGGGTGATGAGCGGGTCCCTCGTCCCTTGGGGACATTGGGGACATCAGTCTCAGGTTGTCTCTGTCCCTCGGGGGCGTTGGGGACGTCGGGCCGGGACAGGTCTCAGTCCATTCACACGGTGTCCTCGTCCTTCGGGGACACGCTGGGGACATCGGGCGGTGACGAGGTGCCCGTGTCCCTCGGGGACCTCGGGGACATCGAGTGGTGACGAGGTGCCCGTGTCCCTCGGGGACCTCGGGGACGTCGAGCGGTGACGAGTCTCCGTCCCTCGGGCTCGGTGATGTCGTGCCACGACGGATCTCGATGTCTTGGCGGGGGGACGTGGGGGACATCGGGGACACCGAGGGGGTTGGGGACACTGGGGGTGTCGGGGGCACTGGGGGTGTCGGGGACATTGGGGACACTGAGCCAGGATGTGTCTCAGTCCCTCAGGTTGGGGACGTTGGGGACACTGGGGACATCAGGCCGTGATGTCTCACGGTCCCTTGAGGGGTTTTGGGGACATTGGGGACATTGGGGACATCAGGCCATGACCTGTCCCAGCCCAATGGCTTTGGGGTAACCGGTGCCCACGTCCCCCAGACTGGGGACACTGGGGACATCAGGTCATGGCCTGTCCCCACTCCCTGGGTTGGGGACACTGGGGACATCGAGCCACATTGTGCCTCAGCCCCGTGAGTTGGGGACGTTGGGGACATCGGGACATCACTCGGCCCGGGGTCATTGGGGTCATTGGGGTCATTGGGGTCACTGGGGACATTGGGGACATCAAGCCACATCGTGCCTCGGTCCCTTGGGTTGGGGACATGGGGCACAACACCCATGGGGGGGGTACAGACTTTTTGGGGGGGACTCTGCCAAAAACGCAGACCCCGAGGTGGGGGACGAGGACAGGGCGGGTGACAGGGACAAGGTGGGTGACGAGGGACGGGGACACTCGGGGCGGGAGGGGGGGGAAGGGGGGGCCACAGGCTCCTACAGGTGGGTCCAAGCCACCCACTGACCCAAAATTTGGGGACGGGTCCCAGAGTGGGGGGCAGGGACGGGGGACACGAGGGACGGGCCCCAGGCGTCCGGGTTTTGGGGAGGGGGGGGCCACCAGCCCCCCCCCAATTACCTTAGAGACTCGTTACGAGTTAAATTAGCACGAAAGGCCCCGGGGGGGGGGGCGGCGCGGGGGGGGGGCCCGGCGGGGGCCGGGGGGGACGGCGGCTCCGGGCCGGGGTGACAATGACAATATGCCATACTGGGGGCAAGTCGCGTCACAGACTTAGTTCAGAACGACGGGGCGCGCTGGCTTCCGGCTGCGGGGAGACACGGGGACACGTCAGGGACCCCAAAACAGGGGGGGAGACCCCACAAACCCGCCACGGACCCCAAAACAGCAGGGAAGACCCCACAAACCCACCACAGAACCCGAAATCTTGGCTGTGACCCCGAAAAACCCCCAAGAACCCCTAAACCAGGTTGTGACCCCCCCAAGCCTCCCAAGGGACACCAGAACCAAGCTCGTGACCCCAGCCCCCCGAGGGACCCCACAGCCGAGGTTGAGACCCCCCCCCAAAACACCCCCGAGGGACCCCGATGTCCAGGAGTGTGACACCCCCACCCCAAAAAGGGGGCCCAGGAGGCCCGGGAGTGTCCCCCACGCACCCCCAACCATCCGTGACCCCCCCACCTTCACCCCCCAACTCCCACCGGGGACATTGGGGCCCCCTCACCCCCCCTGCCGCCCCCCCCAAGAACACGAGGACCCCCTCCCG
>NW_020888459.1:0-2887 GCF_003945725.1 Corapipo altera
TTGAGGTCTTTCTACAGGGTCTCCCTGCCTTCAAGGGAGTCAACAGCCCCTGTCTGGCTAGGAAGGCGAGTGATAGAGCAGCTTGGTGGGCACCTTGTGTCCAGTCAAGGTCAACCCACTACACATGGGTAAGCAGCACTATCTTTGTTCCATGGCAAAACACACTGTCCCAGCTTACTGCTGGTTGGAGAATGTGTGAATGGAACATCTTCAGACTTCAGACTACGCTGTAGTGTGAATTTCAAAGAGCAAAGATTTGGCACCGTTCTCATTTTATCCTAGTTGATTTTTTCCTCCTGAGGCTCAGGTAACTTGTCAGCCTTCAAATAGGATGAGATCCATTTAAAGACTGTGACATTGCAGATGTCAGAAAAATCACAGTTTCTACTTGAAACCAGCATTTTTAATTACATTTGGCATTCCCGTGCATATTGCTGTCACTTCTCTACCACTGATGGCAATAGGCTAGGGAATGTCCAGCATAATTAAAAGCTTTCATTTCTAATACATTCTGTGACTTTTATGTACCTTCAAACCTTAGGACTCCTGTACTGAGCAAACTGTTGGAGTCTGACACCTTAAACACTGCATGGAAAGTAAGTAGAAAGTCCTGCCCAGGTATTGCCAAAAAGAGTCTGCCAAAACAAACCATCAGGAAGCAGGTGATTTTATTCTGCCACTCTTCTACAACTGCACATTTTGCCTCTATCATTTCTATGACAGTGAATCAAAGAATACCTGATATCGTACATCCATCTTGTAAGGGATAATTGTTTTTTAGAACAAAGAACTGTACTAAAAATCAGTCAAGACATTTGAGAACATTTAACCATTGGATTGTCAGGTATTTTTTTAGTTTCTCTTAAATGAGTATGTCCAACAAAAAGTTCCCTCCATGCCATTGGTCTGTAAGCCACCACATTTTCTATTTCCTCTTCTGTCAGTTTTTTTAATTAATTTCAGTGGTTTGGCCACTACTGGACAAGAAGTCCATAATCAGAGAAGTAATTTATCTCAACTATGAGATAAAAACTGGTATTAGTCTTAGTGTTGGCTGAGCTTTTCCAAAGGATTTTCCACAATAGCAATCCAAGACTAGCCTGAAAGATTACAAATCAGTGATCTTGAGAGTTAAGCAACTGAAACATAATTCTGAATCAACTTTGAATCCTGTGATAAAAGGCCTAAGACAAAAAAATAATGCTTGCAGCAAGACACTGGTAAGGTTTCAATACAGTCTGCAAAAGTTTTGAGTCACTAAAAAATATAGACAGCCAGTTATCTGGCAGGACATTTAACAAAGTTATAAAGGAATAATGCAGCACAGTTTGTCAGACTCAGTTTTGTGTGTCTCAGTAAGCTTTTAAAGTCTTACACACCACCTGGATGACAACTTTACAGAAATGGTCCTAAGGCAGCCGACTTGGAAAAATGCCCTCCTTGATCTGCTGTTTGTCAACAGAGTGGATCTCTTGAGTGAAGTCTAGATTGGTGGCTGTCTTAAAAACAGCGACCATGAAGTGATCAAGTGTAAAATCTCTGTTGAGAGGAGGAAAAGTGCTAGCAAATTTTCAACTCTGGACATGAGAGCAGCCTTCAGACTGCTCAGGGAATTAGTAAGTAAGGTCCCGTGAGAAAATGTTTTTGCAGGTGCTGGGGTCCATCATTGCTGATCACTTTTTAAATGTCACCTCCTAAGTGTACAGGAGCAATTCCCAAATGTTGGAAGTCAAGCAGGTGAAGCAGAAGGCTGGCTTGGCTGAGAAAGGATCTTCTCTTGGAAACCAGGCAAAAAAGAAAGGTGTATGCCCAGTGGAAGCAAGGTCAAGTGATATGGGAAGAATTCAGAGATGCTGCTTGCTGCTGTAGGGAGAAAATTTGTGTGGCTAAAGCTCAGTTGGAGTTGAAACTGCCAGAAATGTGGGGGACAATAAAAAGAGTTTTTTCAAATGACAATGGCAGTATAGAAATGTCATTGGCATGTTACAGGATGAGGATGGTCACCTCACAAACAGGGACAAGGCAGAGGTGTTTAACATTTTCTTTGCCTCTGTCTTCAACTGAGACACACCAAGGGTGTCTCAGTGCCCTGAACTGGAGGACCATGACTGTGAGAATGATCAACTCCCAGTCAACCCTGAAACTGTGCAAGATCTGCTGCTCCAACTGGATCCCTAAAAATCTATGGGACCTGATGGGATTCATCCAAGAATCCTCAAAGAGCCCACTGATGTCATTGCAAAACCTCTGACAATGAATTTTGAGCAGTCTTGGTAATCTGGAGAGGTCCCAGGTGACTGGAAGCTGGTGAAATTTCAAGGGCAAGAAGGAGGACTCTGGAAACTACAGGCCTGTCAGTCTCACTTCAGTGCCTGGTAGAGTCATGAAGAAGATTACTCTGGAAGGTATTGAAAAAAACTTTAAAGACAACGCAGTCATTGGTCACAGTCAGTGCAGCTTCATGAGAGGAAAGTCCTGTTTATCAAAGCTGATGTCCTCTTATGACAAGGTAACCCACCTACTTGATGCAGGGAAGCCAGTTGGAGTAATCTTTTTGGATTTCAGTAAAGCTTTCAATACTGTCTCTCACAGGATCCTTCTGGACAGACTATCCAGCACACAGTTGGATAAACATGTCATGTGGTGGGTGAGCAATTGGCTCACAGGTGGAGCACAGAGGGTAATAGTGAATAGGGTAACATCAGATTGGTGACCTGTCACTAGCGGGGTTCCACAGGGCTCCATCTTCATTGCAGTGCTCTTCAACATCTTCATAAATGACTTGGACACAGGACTGGAAAGGATACTAAGCAAGTTTGCAGAGGACAAAACTGGGAGAAGCTGTTGACTCCCTTGAAGGCAGGGAGACCCTGTAGAAAGACCTCAA
>NW_020888460.1:0-1578 GCF_003945725.1 Corapipo altera
TTTTATCCCTTTTTATCCCTTTTTTATCCCTTTTTTATATCACTTTTTTCCCTTTTTATCCCATTTTTATCCCTTTTTATCCCTTGTTTATGCCTTTTTATCCCCGTTTTTATCCCTTTTTATCTCCTTTTTTATCTCCTTTTTATCCCTTTTAATCCCCTTTTTAATCCCTTTTTTCCACCTTTTAATCCCTTTTTATCCCTTTTTATCCCTTTTTACCTTTTTTATCCCCTTTTATCCCTTTTTATTCCCATTTAACCCCTTTTTTATTCCTTTTTATCCCCTTTTTACCCCGTTTTTATCTCTTTTTACGCCTTTTTCCCCCCTTTTTATCCCCTTTTTATCCCTTTCCCCCCTTTTTATCCCCTTTTATCCCCTTTTAATCCTCCTTTTTATCCCCATTTTACCCCTTTTATCCCCATTTTACCCCTTTTATCCCCATTTTATCCCCTTTTATCCCCTTTTTTATCCCCTTTTTATCTTTTATCCCCTTTTTTATTCCTTTTATCCCCTTTTTATCCCTTTTAATCCCCTTTTTATCCCTTTTTCCCCCCTTTAATCCCTTTTTATCCCTTTTTACCTTTTTTATCCCTTTTTATCCCTTTTTATTCCCATTTAACCCCCTTTTTTATCCCTTTTTATCCCCTTTTTACCCCATTTTTATCTCTTTTTACGCCTTTCCCCCCCTTTTTATCCCCTTTTATTCCCCTTTTTATCCCCTTTTAATCCTCCTTTTTATCCCCATTTTACCCCTTTTATCCCCATTTTATCCCCTTTTTATCCCCTTTTTATCTTTTATCCCCTTTTTTATCCCTTTTATCCCCTTTTTATCCCTTTTATCCCCTTTTTATCTCCTTTTTATCCCTTTTTTATCCCCTTTTATTCTCTTCTATCCCCCTTTTGGCCCCTTTTTATGCCCTTTTATCCACTTTTTATCCTAATTTATCTGTTTTTATCCTTTTTATCCCCTTTTTATCCCCTTTTTATCCCTTTTTATCCCCTTTTTACCCCATTTTTACCCCATTTTTATCCCTTTTAATCCTCTTTTTACCTTTTTTTTCCCTTTTTATCCCATTTTATCCCTTTTTTATCCCTTTTTTATATCCCTTTTTCTCCCCTTTTCATCCCTTTTTATCTCTGGGGGCTGCAGGGAGCCCCGTTCCGACACCTCCAGTTGCTCTTCCCTCTTTGCTGCCACTTCCCCAAACATCCCAGTTTTCCCTGTCCATCCCTGTCCATCCCAGTCCTTCCCTGTCCATCCCTTCCCATCCCTTCCCATCCCTGTCCTTCCCTTCCCATCCCTTCCCATCCCTGTCCTTCCCTTCCCATCCCTGTCCATCCCTGTCCTTCCCTTCCCATCCCTGTCCATCCCTGTCCTTCCCTTCCCATCCCTGTCCTTCCCAGTCCTTCCCTGTCCATCCCATTCCATCCCAGTCCTTCCCTGTCCATCCCTTCCCATCCCTGTCCTTCCCTTTCCTTCCCTTCCCTTCCCATCCCTTTCCATCTCTTCCATCCCAGTCCTTCCCTTTCCATCCCAGTCCTTCCCTTTCCTTCCCTTTCCTTCCCTTCCCATCCCAT
>NW_020888460.1:1678-2886 GCF_003945725.1 Corapipo altera
CCATCCCATTCCATCCCATTCCATCCCATTCCATCCCAGTCCTTCCCAGTCCTTCCCTGTCCATCCCTGTCCATCCCATTCCATCCCATTCCATCCCAGTCCTTCCCTTCCCATCCCACTCCATCCCATTCCATCCCAGTCCTTCCCTTTCCATCCCTTCCCATCCCTTTCCATCCCTTCCCATCCCTTTCCATCCCTTTCGATCCCTGTCCATCCCTTTCCACCCCTGTCCATCCCTTTCCTTCCCTTTCTTTCCTTTTCCTTCCCTTTCCATCCCTTTCCTTCCCTTTCCATCCCTTTCCATCCCTTTCCATCCCTTTCCACCCCTGTCCATCCCTGTCCTTCCCTTTCTTTCCTTTTCCATCCCTTTCCATCCCTTCCCATCCTTTCCAATCGCATTCCATCCCTGTCCTTCCTTTTTCATCCCTGTCCATCCTCATCCTTCCCTTTCCATCCCTTTCCATCCCGGTCATTCCCTGTCCTTCCCTTTCCTTCCCTTTCCATCCCTTTCCATCCCTTTCCATCCCTCTCCATCCTTTTCCATCCCTTTCCATCCCTGTCCTTCCTTTTTCATCCCTTTCAATCCTCATCCTTCCCTTTCCATCTTTTTCCATCCTTTTCCATCCCTTTCCATCCCAGTCCTTCCCTGTCCTTCCCTGTCCATCCCTTTCCATCCCTGTCTTTCCCTTCCCATCCCTTTCCTTCCCTGTCCATCCCCCCAACCCCATCCCTGAGGAAAACCCACCCATTCCAGAGGGGGATTTTCTGAGGGGAGAAAAAAATCCAATTTCCCCCCCGTGGCAGCAATTCCCTGGGATTTTCCTGCCGGGTATCCCAGGTTTTCCCCCTCCTGCTGGAGGAACCCCGGGTATCCCACGGGATTTGCCACCAGAGCAAAGAATTCCTTCTGGGAACCTTCTCCTGGAACCCTGGTGAGGAATAACTTTTCCAAGGAAAAAGTCTCCCAGACCCCCCAGGTCCTTCCAAATCCCTGGCCAAGGGATCAGACATTCCCTGGATTTCCCTGTCGCCTCCATGGGACATTCCCAGCCCCGTCTGGCACCTTGAGATTCCCAAATCCTTCCCAAATCCTGGCTGAGGATCAGACATTCCCTGGATTTCCTTGTCACCTCCATAGGACATTCCCAAATCCTTCCCAAATCCTGGCTGAGGATCAGACATTCCCTGGATTTCCCTGTCACCTCCTT
>NW_020888461.1:0-2883 GCF_003945725.1 Corapipo altera
GGAGAGCATGAGGAGCTCCTGGAATGGGAATGTTGGGAATGTTGGGATATGGCCTGGGAGTGTCCGAGTGCTTGGGAAGGATGGAGAGCATGAGGCCCTCCTGGAATGGGAATGCTGGGATATGGAATGTTGGGATATGGCCTGGCAGTGTCCACCCAAACCATTCTGGGATAAAGGACACTCAGGATCCATTCAGAGGGATTTTTCTGGAATGTGGGGATGGAAAAGGCAGGAAAGGGGAAGGGAGACCCTGCCCTGAGCCCCGAGATTCCCAGGGAACCCCCTTGTTCCCGGAACTCCTTCCCAGGGAGGAGTTGGGCTGGGGATGGATCCAATGGCAGGGGATGGATCCAGGTTGGGAGAGCTGGGAATGGCCAGGCTGGAGAAGGGAAGGATCCCGGGAGAGCTTGGAGAACATTCCAGAGCCTGAAGGGGCTCCAGGAGAGCGGGAGAGGGATTTGGGATCAGGGCCTGGAATGACAGGACCCAGGGAATGGATCCCAGTGGGAAAGGGGAGATTTGGGGGGGAGATTGGGAAGGGATTCCTGGCTGGGAGGGTGGGGAGGGGCTGGGCTGGAATTCCCAGAGAAGCTGTGGCTGCCCCTGGATCCCTGGGAGTGTCCAAGGTGCTCCAGGAGGATCAGCCCGGCTCGGGAACATCATTCCCTGCTGTCCCTGCAGCTCCGGAGCAGGGATGGATCCATGACGGATCCGCCCCAGCCGTGCCTCGGGATTTGCGTTAAACCTCGGGAAGGTGGAGAACGAGGAGGGTTTTCCCACGGGAATGTGTTGCCGGAGGAACGGCCCCGTGTCCCTGCCCTTATTCCCAGTGGGATACAGGAGCTTCCCAGCTCCTCCCATCTCCCGTTATCCTTGGCACTGCTGGATGTCCTGGATGATGGATCCAGCTCCGGAATCCCTCCCTGCCCCCTCAGCCCTCATCCAGCTTTTCCCACCAGATTCCAGGTTGAATTTTAGCCCCATTCCCAAAAGAATGAGAAATCCCAGGAAAAACCACCCCGGTGCCTTCCCAGACTCCTCCAAAGCTGGGAAGGGTCGCTGGGAGCATCCCGTGGGATTTTCCCACAAAACCCAAACCCCTCCCTGGATCCAACCCCTTACTGGACACAGGAGAATCCACTGGGATTTCGGGAAGAGGACATTGGAAGCCAGGGATGGGACAGGGACCTGCTGGCCCCTATGGATGGGACAGGGATGTCCCTATGGATGAGACAGGAATGTCCCCATGGATGGGGACAGGAATGTCCCTATGGATGGGACAGGGATCTGCTGTGTCCCTATGGATGGGGACAGGAATGTCCCTATGGATGGGACAGGGACCTGCTGTGTCCCTATGGATAGGGACAGGGATGTCCCTATGGATGGGACAGGGATCTGCTGTGTCCCTATGGATGGGACAGGAATGTCCCTATGGATGGGACAGGGACCTGCTGTGTCCCTTTGGATTGGACAGGAATGTCCCTATGGATGGGACAGGGATATTCCTATGGATGGGACAAGAATGTCCCTGTGGTTTGGACAGGGATATCCCTATGGATGGGACAGGAATGTCCTTATGGATTGGACAGGGACGTCCCTATGGATGGGACAGGGATATTCCTATGGATGGGACAAGAATGTCCCTGTGGATGGGACAGGAATGACCGTATGGATGGGACAGGGACCTGCTGTGTCCCTATGGATGGGACAGGGATATCCCTACGGATGGGACAGGAATGTCCCTATGGATGGGACAGGAAGGACCCTATGGATGGGACAGGAATGTCCCTATGGATGGGACAGGGACCTGCTGTGTTCCTATGGATGGGACAGGGATATCCCTACGGATGGGACAGGAATGTCCCTATGGATGGGACAGGAAGGACCCTATGGATGGGACAGGAATGTCCCTATGGATGGGACAGGGACCTGCTGTGTCCCTATGGATGGGACAGGGATGTCCCTACGGACGGGACAGGGATGACCCTATGGATGGGACAGGAATGTCCCTATGGATGAGACAGGGATCTGCTGTGTCCCTATGGATGGGACAGGGATATCCCTATGGATTGGACAGGGATGTCCCTATGGATGGGGACAGGGATGTCCCTACGGATGGGACAGGGATGACCCTATGGATGGGACAGGAATGTCCCCATGGATGGGACAGGGACCTGCTGTGTCCCTATGGATCCATTCCCACTCCTCTTCCCGCTCATCCAAACACCGGGAACACCGCCCTGGCGTCCCCTCCAGCACCTGGAACCCCCCGGAATTCCCAACCCTCCCACCTCCCTCCTCGACATTCCCGCGTCGTTCCCGGCTCCCTTCCCGACCTGCTGCTGGCTCTGCTCCTCCAGGTTGAGCTTGACTTCCAGGGATTGCCGCGCTTCCAGGAACGCCTTCCGGTGCTTCCTGTCGGCCATGTGGTAGGACATGGAGCCCACGGTGATGGCACAGGCGTACAGGGCCACGTTGGAAAGCAGCTGCGGGAAAAATCCGGGAATTCGGGAATCCGGGATGGCCGCGGCCCCCACGGATCAGCCCCGTCCTCGGGGTTTTATTCCCGTTCCCACCCCAGGAGCTCCGTCCCCATTCCTGCTGGGATCTGGATCCTGGGAGCTCATCTCGGGGTTGGTTTCATTCCCTAAATCAGGGAATTCCATCCCTTTTCTCCCACCAGTGTTCCCATCCCTCCTGTCCATCCAGGTGATCCCCATTCCCATCCCAGTAGCTCCATCCTTATCCCAGGAGCTCCATTCCCATTCGTATTTGGATCCTAGAGCTGGGTTGGATCTGGAACCTCTGAGCTCATCCTGGGATTGTTTTCATTCCTTAAATCAGGGAATTCCATCCCTGTCCTCCCACCAGTGTTCCCATCCC
>NW_020888462.1:0-611 GCF_003945725.1 Corapipo altera
GGGAATTGGGCACTGGAAATAGGGAGGAAAATGGGAATTGGGCACTGGAAAGTGGGAATTGAATACTGGAAACTGGGAAGAAAGTGGGAATTGAGCACTGGGAATTGGGAGCAAAGTGGGAACTGGGCACTGGAACCTGGGAGAAAACTGGGAATCGGGAACTGGAAACGGGGGGCAAAGTGGGAATTGGGGAGGCTGGAGTGGGATTTGCCAACTGGGATTTAACTGGGAACTGGGCCCTGCAAACTGGGAGCCGGGAGCAGCCAACTGGGGCTGCTCAGTTTTGGGGTTAATCCCTGGGAATTTGGGCAAATCCGCTTCAAAGTGGGATGTTTTGGGGGGGGGGGGGGGGGGGGGGGGGGATTCCCTTCTTTCCCTGTGAATGAACTGGGGACAAACTGGAGCTTTTTCCACCTTTTTTATTCCTTTCCCAGCCCTTTTCCCGGGACCTCCCGAGGTCTAAAAAATGCCCCTTTTCCAGCTCAGGGCCCCAAAAATGGGTTTATTTTTTGAGTCAAACTCCCCAAACGGGGCCAAGTTTTGCCCCAAACCCCTTTCTTTTTGGTTGTTTTTTTTTGTTTGTTTTTTTTTAATCCCAGTAGGACGAGGGA
>NW_020888462.1:711-2883 GCF_003945725.1 Corapipo altera
CCAACCCCGGGGGAGGGGGGGCTAAAATTGGGATTTTCTCCAAGCCCTGGGGGTGTTTTGGATCCCAAAGGGGGGGATTTGAATCCTCCCAGGGGAGGGGTTTATTTTCCCAGGGTGGGTTTTTAATCCTCCCTTGGGGGGGTTTAATCCCTCGGGGGAGGGATTTAATCTTTGTGGGAGGGGGTTTGATTCCACCTGGAGGGGGTTTAGTACCCCCAGGGTGGGTTTAATGTGGGCAAGGTGGGTTTAATTCCCCTTGGGGTGGGTTTAATTCCCCTTGGGGTGAGTTTAGTCCCCTTGGGGTGGGCTTAATTCTCCTTAGGATTGGTTTAGTCCCCCCAAGGCTGGGTTTAACTCCCCTTAGGGTGGGTTTAGACCCCTCCAGGGGGGGTTTAACTCCCCTTAGGGTGGGTTTAATTCCCCCCAGGGAGGGATTAGTCCCCCCCAGGGTGGGTTTAATTCCTTTTGGGGTGGGTTTAGTCCTCTTGGGGTGGGTTTAATCCTCCTTGGGGTGGCTTTAATTCATCCCAGGGTGAGTTTAGTCCTCCCCCAGGTGGATTTAGTCCCCTCCCAGGGTGGGTTCAATCCCCTTAGGGTGGGTTTAATTCCTTTTGGGGTGGGACTAATCCCCTTGGGGAAGGTCCAGTTCCCCCCCACAGTGGGTTTAGTCCCCTCCAGGCTGGGTGCAATCCCCCCCAGGGTGGGTTTAATCCCCTTGGGGTAGGTTCAATCCCCCCCAGGGTGGGTTTAATCCCCTTGGGGAGGGTCCAACCCCCCCCAGGGGGGGTTTAATTCCTTTGGGGGGGGGTCCAACCCCCCCAGCGTGGGTTTAGTCTCCCCCCCGGGTGACTCCAACCCCCTCCAGGGTGGCTCCAACCCCCTTGGGGTGCATCCAACCCCCCTCCAAACACTCCTTTCCCCCTCTTCCACCCCCCCCGCCCCCCCCCCCCCTCCCCCCCCCCCCCCCCGGGGGGGGGGGGTTTTCCCCCGGGGGGGGGTCGCAGCCCCCCGTCACTTCTCGGGGGGCTCCTCGGGGACGATCTCGACCTCGAGCCGCCCCACGTAGAGGGACAGCGAGGCCGCCCAGAGCAGGAGGAGGAGCCCCGTGAGCGCGGCCGAGGCGGCGGCCGCGGGGACCGCGAGGAGCATCGGGCGGCGCAGCAAAGCCGAGCTCAGCACGTAGGAGACCCCCCCGTGGGACACGCACAGACCCCCCAGCAGGAAAAAACCTGGAATGGGAGAGGAGAAAACGGCTCGTGAGAGAGGTGGGAATAACGCGGGAATGGGGAAACCAGCCTGGAATTAAAGAGGAATTAAAACTAAAGTCAGGCTCAGCAGGTAGGGGTGTCCCCAAGAGGGTGGGTGACCCCAAAGGGGGGTGGATGTCCCTGGGGGGGGTGGGTGTCACGAGTGGGTGTCCCCATGGGTGGGTGGTTGTCCCCAGGGGGTTGGGTGTCCCAGGGGTGGGTGAGTGTCTCCAAGGATGGGTGGGTGTCCCCATGGGTGAATGGGTGTCCCCAAGGGTAGGTGGGTGTCCCCAGGGGTGGGTGGGTGTCTCCATGGGTGTCCCCAACGGGGGTGGGCGTCCCCATGGGTGGGTGGGTGTCCCCGTGGGTGTCACGAGTGGGTGTCCCCAGGGGTGGGTGCGTGTCCCCAGGGGTGTCCCCATGGGTGTCCCCAGCACCCACCGTAGGCCGCGTCCCTGCCGGTGTCGCTCTGCACGAAGGCGATGACGCCGATGCCGGTGGCCAAGAGCCCGTTGCGGAACCAGGCCAGGAACGCTGGGGGGGTCGGGGGGGTCAGGGGGCGGTCACAGGGTGGTCCTTGTGCCCCCCCCCCCCTCCCCCCTTTTCCCCCCCCCTTTACCCCCCGTCCCTCACCTCCCTCCAGCGCTTTCCGCAGCAGAACCGCGTCCGCCCGTTCCAGCTCGGACGGGGCGGGCGGGGGGGGCGGCGGGGGGCGGCCCAGGCTCAGCCGGGACCCCCCCGGGCGACCCCCGAGCCCCCCCCGCGACCCCCGGAGCGCCGCGACCACCGCTCGGCCCCAGCGGAGCATGGCGGCCTGGCCACGCCCCCTTTTCCGCGTAAGCCACGCCCTCTTTTAATACAGGGACACGCCCCCTCCGCGCACCGCCCATTGAGGCGCTGCGGGTGACCACGCCCCCTCTGTCTG
>NW_020888463.1:0-2880 GCF_003945725.1 Corapipo altera
TGTTACGACCCGCCCCAGGAAAAAGGGGGCAGAGGGGGTAACCCAGGTTTTATCAATAATTCCTTTGGGGTGGATTAAAGCGAAACGACACTAAATAATCGGTGTTTGAAAACATATATTGACAAGATTTATTTTAACAATTCTGTATTAACAGGCATGCTAGCAGTTTGGGTGCTGTCATATAACAATGTGACACAGAGATAACCTTTGGGGAGGGAAAGAAAATGCATAGGGGAGAGAAAGGCAGGATAAGAGCAAGGGAGAGTAAGGGAAAGAAAAGCTGAGAGTGGACAGATGTCTATAGTCACCGCCCACGGGGTCCAGCGATGCTTCCATGTCTGTCAGCTGAAGTGGTGGCCTTGATCTGCTGGGGGTGAAGGGGGGAAGCCCCCATACTCTAAGAAGTTATGAGTTATTATATCACGGGTCATGCCTCGAGCCTCCAACATCTCCTGGGTCTGTGCTGAGTTTTTTTTTTGTGTCTCGCCCGGTTCCCGCCTTTAGGGAGGGAGGGGCCCGATTGCTCATCAGATGTATCAACAGTCAAAAGCCTGCGAGCTCGGCTTCTTGCCTTTTCAGGGCTTCACACCTTCAGCACTGGAGGGAGGGAGGGGCCCGACTGCTCATCAGAGGTATCATGCAAGTCAAAAGCCTGCAAAAGTCTCCTAGAATGCATAAATCATTAACCATTTCAGTCTCTGACAGGGATTTGACAGGAGAAGCTCAGCTGGCACAGGGAAGATGTCTCTTCCCTTCCTGTAACTTCCCAAGTGCTTCTTAATAACCCCAGTGCTCGGAAAGGTCTGTGGTTCCTGCAATCCCACAGGAATAATCTCCCTGCTGGATGTGTTGGTACCTTGGGGGAAGGAGGCAGCAGCTGTGTGTCAGCACAGCCATTGCACAATTCCCATCCCTCCAGGGTGGGAAGAGCTGATGGAGGCTGGATCCAGCTGAAAGAGGAATTCTGGGTCAGCAGAATATCCTTGTCAGCCCTGGGATGTGGCCAGGTTGCCCTGGGGACACCCGTGCCTTTGGGGTTTGGGCTCTGCAAGGAATCTTCCACCTGATTTCCCTGAGAAATGGTGTTTGTGGGATCCTCTCCTCCAGCCCCAGCCCTGCTCCCATCACATCCCAACCACACCTGAGGGGAGGGAGGAGGACTCTGAGGCAGGAAGCTCCATGTGCTCCTCCAGCAGGGATTTGGTGCCGGCACCTTCCCAGACCCTCCCTGGGCACCCCTGGATCAGTGGGATGGTGCAGTCTGGGGGTGACACGGCTCCTCCTGCGGCTGGGGCTGGCCTGGAGCTGTGCTGTGCCCAGAGCATCTGCTTTAACAGGCAACATCCAAATTCCCATCCCTAAAAGCAGACCAGGAGCCCAGCTCTGCCCTTGGGAGGGGCCGAAGGGGAAATGCTCCTTCCAAGGGCTGGAAGGTGTTTTGGATTCCCAAGCCTTGGGAACCGGGTCAGGCAAGTTCTGCTGGAGCCAGGGGTGAAATCCAAAGGGAAGAGCAGCAGGAAGCCCACCTGCACATCCAGCTGGAGTTCTAAACCCCCTCACACCCCTGGCAGGAGCACACGGACTCGGGCTGGGGCTGCCCCAGCTCTGGGAGCTCTGGGGAGAGGGGGAATCTCATGGAGAGCAGGAAAACTCATCTCCAGAACCAACCTGTGCCCAAAATAATCCGTGACTGATTTTATGCCTCTCTGATTGCCTTTCAACTTTGAGTTATAAAAACAGGGAGAAAGGAGATGATGTCCTGGTGGGAGGATAAATAATGAGCATTGTCATGGAAACGAGGGGATGCTGCAGCACAGTTCAGCCTGCCTGGACCACCTGCCAGAGGTGACATGGGAGGGTGTTCCTCTGATGGTGTGATCACCTCTGCCATCCTCAGCTGGAGGAATGTGCTCAGATGGTACTTGGGCTGCAGCTCCAGGCTCCTGCAGACCCCGTGCTGGGGGGGTCCTCCCAGCCTGCTCCATGGGCAGGGTGTTCCCCTGACCCACAGTTTGCCTGACTTGCATTCCCACTACAGCTAAAGGGGTAGGAGGAAGAAGATCCTCCAAGATCACAGAGTCACAGAGCCACTGAGGTTGAAAAAAGACCTCCAGGATCGTCGAGTGCAGCCTTTGAGCAAACACCACCTTGTCCCCCAGCCCAGAGCACCGAGTGCCACGTCCAGTCCTTCCTTGGCCACCTCAGGGACTGTGGCTCCAACACCTCCTTGGGCAGCCCCTTCCAATGCCTGAGCACCCTTTCCAGGAAGAAATTCCTGCTGCTGTCCCACCTGAGCCTCTCCTGGCACAGCTGAGGTTTCCTCCTGCCCTGTGGATGCTCCGAGCTGGGGTTCATTAAACCCAGGACTGGCCTGGGATGGCCCCTGCACACAGAGCTTCTCCCTGCCCAGTCCCACCCCCTCTCAAACCCAGGAGAGGAGTCAGAGGACCCCCTTGGCCGTGTTTTCTGAGTGAACCAAATCCCTGGAGCTGCAGGGAGGGCCCAGGTCTGAGTTCCTGCAGCAGAATCAGTCCCCGATGCTTTCCAGGCCCATGATCCACAGGGAGGGCATGGCAGGGCCTGTCCAGGTACCAGCTGTGGGTATTGGCTCCATCTCTCTCTTTGGCTCCCTCCAACATGGGCAGTGCTCCCTGTTCCCACTGCAACACCTGGTGATGGGAAGCCACAGGAAGATCCAGCTTCCAAAATGCTCCAGGCTCTCAATTATCTGCAGCTCCTTGAGGAGGTTGCTCAGCTCCTCGTATCTACAATCTGCCGTGCTGACAGATGGGGATTGTTACGACCCGCCCCAGGAAAAAGGGGGCAGAGGGGGTAACCCAGGTTTTATCAATAATTCCTTTGGGGTGGATTAAAGCGAAA
>NW_020888464.1:0-2879 GCF_003945725.1 Corapipo altera
TGCGGTGGCCTTTTATACTTGCCTCCATTGTGACATGCCCCATGTGATGTCACAGACACCAGAGGCATCACAGCCAGACTAGCCCCGCCCTTCGTGCCCACCCCGACTCAGCCACTGCCAGTGGGCAACCACAGCCCCGACAGCCGCCAAGTGCAGCCCCAGCGGCAGGGAATGGGCCCCCAGGGGCTCCCTTCCCAAAGTGGGCAGAAGCCCCCGATCCCTTGTCAAATGTAACACTGGGGGACATGGTCCTTGGATGCTTTGTTCCTTTGGATCCCCTGCTGTGCAACAGGATCAGTTCCCTCGGGGCTGACCTCTGGGCTTGTGGGGTTGCTCCTGGAGCCTTTGGGACACCCCTGGGTGCTTGATGGTGAATGTCCTGGTGGTGGGATGGGACATCTCCATGGAAGGATCTCTGTTCCTGTATGGCACTGTGTGGGGACCTTGGTTACAAAGAGACATTTCCTAGGAGTGAAGAGCAGACATGGGTGGTAAATTCCAAGAAGGACACTGTAGCCACACCAAGTCCAGGCTCCTTTAGATCAAGAAGGAAGCAGAGGGGTGGTTCCGGCAAAGAATTTGAGTTGTTTGCAAAATTGTAATGCGTGTCTGTTATGTAGCGATGGGTCAACTCGAACTGTCCCTGAACGCCAGAGGGAAATGTAAAAATCTAATGTAAAAGGGCATTGAGAGTGCCCCTGGTTGTGTGGGACACCCTGTGTGCAGCAATAAAGAACAATTTGCCCTCAGAAGGGACTTCCGCGGACACTGACCCACCAGGTTTTGCCTTCATGAGCAGTTTTGATGCAGATTGTGGCCAACTTCTCCTCAGTGACACCTCCATGCGAGGTGACCCGCCGTCCTCATTCTCGTTGGGTTCCCCTTGCAGAGCCCTCCCCCCATTCTGTCGGGGCCCCTGGAGAGGTGGGAGAGTCCCAGAGGAGAGGTGCCATCTGTGTCACCATGCCCCCTGTCCCTTCAGTCCCTGTCTTCAGGCAGGCAGGCGCAGGGAGGGTGGGGAATGCTCCCTGCCATGGGTGCTGTCTGCCTGTGGGGCCTCTTTAGACCCCAAATGAGTTCTTCTTGGGTCAGAACCACCTGGTAGGGGTATGTATGTGTGTCGGGGGTGGTGATGGTGGCATGAGAAGGCCTAGGCGTGCAGCCAAAATAGGCGAGATGGCATGGAAAGGCTGATTGCTACGCTGTCAATCAATAAGCTGCCTGGTGGACAACCCACCCAACGCCCCCTGAGCAAAATCTCTTGAAGTCTAAAATTAAAGTGTAACAGCCGGTAAGATCTTGGAGCTTCTAGACCAGGGGGTAACAGGGGCCTATTCCAGGGCAGCCCAGGTGTGATTCCAGCCACATGTGTCCCTGTCCTTCCCCTTGGCACTCCTCCCCTTGCTCAGCAGTTCGGTAACCAATTTCACTTCCAAACTGTAGAACATGAAGTTAGTATAAAGTATAGCCTTATATAATGAATAAAAAGCAAATTTGAAAACAACATCCAGACAAAGAAAGACCCTTCACAAACTTTAATTTAGCAAGCTGGAACTTATGCAGACACCACAAGGCACTTACTAAGGCGTTCAGTGGAATTTTGGGGTTGGATTCCAATACATTTGGAGAAGAAGAAGTTAGGAGAAAAGAGAAAGAGAGAGAGAAAGTGAGAGAGAAAGAGAGAGAGAGAAAAAAGAGAGCTTGGTCTTTCCTTGGCCTCCCTGGGATGAGGGGAGGTCTGGTCTGCTTTTAAATCCAGGGTAGCGGAGCTGTGGGGAATAGGACGTGGAAAAAGCCAGAGTTTTGCAGAGAACGGAACAACTCATGACAGGAGTGAGCTGTAACTCCTAAAACTGCCATTTCAACTGCCGTGACAGCTACCAGCTGTGGCAATGGATTTGACATATGCAGAATGGAAGAAGTCCTTTCAGAGATGGACTAGCGAAGAAAATGAAAACAGTTCAAATGCTATAGAAACCGAAGTTTTTAAGGTCGTTTAAACAGTTTTTAAAATGGCTTTTACCTTTAAACAGTTTTTAAAATGGCTTTTGCCTTTTTGCAGAGTCATTGCCTCTTCTTCCCAACACCCCCTGTGCTCCCACACAAGGTGTCCTGGGAAGGTGTCCTGAGGTGTTTCCCATTGGCCTTTGTTAACCCCTTTCTATTGGCTGTTGATCCTTCTTCACCTGATTGTTTTTTTCTATGTGACCCTGAACTTGTGATTGGTCCCCTTTTGACCCCCCTGAAAGCCTTATAAACCCCTACCCCAACCTAGCTCCATCTTAGCTACACCTAAATGAATTACAGTTAATATAGGGACTGTATTTCAGACCATAGGTCGAAGCTATATCAGGGCCTGGGTGACAGTTGTCAGGGCCTAGGTGAAGGTTGTCAGGGCCTAGGTGAAGGTTGCCAGGGCCTGGGTGAAGGATGTCAGGCCCTAGATGAAGGTTGTCAGGCCCTAGGTGAAGATTGTCAGGGCCTTGGTGAAGGTTGTTAGGCCCTAGCGGAAAGTTGTTAGGCCCTAGCGGAAAGTTGTCAGGTCCTAGGGGAAGGTTGTCAGGGGCCGCGGTGAAGGTTGTCAGGGTGTTTCTTCTCCAGGCCGCAGCTCGTGTGCTGCAAGGGTTCCAGCAGTCGCTGCTGGAAGTCCCTCCTGGTCCACCCTGACAGGCCCTCCTCTCCAGACCATGCTCTACTTCCTCTTCCTTCTTTGCATCGCCCTTGTCACCTTCTTTTTCATTGCCTTGGCGAATGCCCAGATTTCCTTCACCTCTTTGGATCTCTTCCTGAGGGTGAGCATGGTCTGGAGGGATGCCCTCCTCCTCCTCCTGGCCTCTTCAAGGGCTCTCCTGGCGGCTGCTCTCTGGTTCATGGCTGCT
>NW_020888465.1:0-2879 GCF_003945725.1 Corapipo altera
TAATGAGGTTTTGGGACACTCAGGTGATGCAGGACTAGATGAGAAGAGGCCCAAATGCTTTGTGTCCCATGGAGACCCACCAATCCAAACAGTCCTGGGGCTCTCCCCATCCCTCTACAGGGCAAGAGAGTATGCAGGGACACTGAAAAAGGAACATCTGGGTGTAGAGTTGGAGCTTGAAACCAAACCCATTCCTGACCTACAGAATAAGCCAAGCTTCTATGTTCAAGAATACTCTCCATACCAAGTCTGTATCCTGTTGGAAGACCGCTGGAGAAACACTTTCTCATCAATGCCCCCTGACATTTGCATCACTCCCACTAACATTGTAACTTTCAGGGACATGGAAAACTCCAATGATGGAGGATCACAGGTGACCCTGATTCCTCTTTTTCCCTCTCACCTGCAGCACCCTGGACCAGAAGGAGGAGCAAGGGGAAGAGCAGGTACAGGATCTTCATGGCTGATCCACCACTCCCACGTCTTCACAGGGCTGCAGAGGGAACACCAAGGCAATGAGGACATGGAGAACCCCAGGGGTGCAGAAGCCTGGGCACTAGGGTTCCCCAAACTGCAGAGGGGCTGCCTCCAAACACAGCACATGATCTTTCCTCTTCCTTTTTCTTAAGAACCATTCTGAGGTCTGTGACACCCTGAACATCTTGGGAGTGTTTTGTGATGTCTCAACTTCTGGGAAATCCATTATCTAAGATGATCCTTTCTGAATAACTCTAAGGTCTCATAGACCTTCCCCAGAGAACAAACTGCACACTTGACCCCAGTTGTTACCAATTCCATCCAAAGAAAGTCTCCATTTGCCCACAAAGAAGCTCTTGAGTCCCTCCTGTAGCATCAAGGCACATTTCCACTCTATCCTCTCCTTAGGAAAGCTTAGATTCACCTCCCACGTTCTCAGCTCTGAGATTCATAAAAGGCTTTTATTCTCTTTCCCAGACATCTCTGATGGGCTAATAACACATCTGGATACTTCCAGCTGTTTGTCCTTTAGGTGAGTCTGTGCAGATGGGTTTTGAGCTGAGAACCTGAACGGTCAGCTTTCAAGAAAGAGACCCCACAGTCACTTACCTGATGAAGGTCTTGGTATTCAGGCAGTACTAAACTCAACAGGAATCACTTGGCTCCAGATGCCCTTGGGATCAGGGAATGCTACTTTGCCTAAAACAGCCTGGCTTTATACCCCTCCTGGTGGGTGGGACATGCACTTATTGCTATTGACACAACTGTCCTTGGCCAACCAGGCAGTGCCCCATCAGTGTGGGGGTGCTGGGGCTGCCCCTCATCTCTCCCTGCTGCAGTGGCAGAGGCTGAGGTGCCTCCTGGGGCTGTTGCAATGTCACCGTTATCCTCCTGCAACATGTCTTGTGACACCCCGTGCACAGCAGCACGTGGGCTGAGGGGCCTGGCATGACCTGCTTGGAATTTGCAGCAGCCACCAGCCTCAAACAGTCAATAAGACTTCTCTCCTTGACTCCCCCAGCTTCACAAAATAATGAGGTAGCATAGGATGTGAAAGAGGGCTTTTATCTCCGTTTTTATTTGAAATTTCCTCAGACGTTTTGGAAATACTATATTAATTGCTGTGTGCATTTATGAATTGATGTTCAGATCCGTGTGTAAGGCAAGGAGGGTCCATTTAGATTAGATATAAGGAAGAAATTTTTTTCCACCGAGGGTAGTGAAACACTGACACAGGTTGCCCAGAGAGGTAGTGAATGCCCCATCCCTGGCAATGTGCAAGGTCAGGTTGGATGGGGCTCTGAGCAATGTGGTCTAGTTGAAAATGTCCCTTCTCATTGTTTGTACTAGATGACCTTTAAAGGTCTCTTCCAAGCTAATCTATGATTTTTTGATTCTGTGATCAGCATCTCCAGTTCACTCCTTCCATGGAAGTCGTATAATATCATGGGCAACAAAAATATTATTTATCCATTATCTTTCTCCTTTTCTTCCTGTTTCTCCTCAATCACTACTATATTAAGCTCATGGATGACTCCACAACACCATCAGTCTTGTTGAAGAACAGCAGAACAGCTTTGAGCTGCTGAGATAAATGATATTCATGGTGACTGCTAAATGTTCAATTAAAGGATACATGAATGAAAGTGAAGGAAACGATCCTACAAAGTCAGTGGCAACCTGCTGTGCTGGACCTGGACAGCAGGGTGGGATCTTGATGGTGGGTGTGAGGAAAGAGCCCAGCTGATGTGGACACAGGGTTTGATGTCACAGGAGACTGGGCTACTCCAAATCCAGCAGGGACCCTCATCTTCAGGACTTGTGATGCTGAGATGTCCTGGGAGCAGATGAAAGCATCAGCCTCATGGCTCTGGGAAGGGTTGCCCAGCCAGCAGGGAAGCAGAAGGTGTGAAAGTGAGGGATGGAGTGCTGAGGGTGATCTGTCTCCTTGGGATAGAAGAGATTGAGTGAAATGGCCAGGATCCCCAGTTGCTGCCATACCCTTGTGTGCAGGGACACACCCGTGGGTGTGACTGCACAGGGCAGGGGTCTGCCCTCACAGGAAGGCCGAGGTTACTGGTTGTTGGGAGAGAATGGTGATGTAATCCCTGTTTGCCTGAGGCAGGCAGAGAGGACAACCCTGCTTTCTCCCTGTTGGAATACATTTCTGGACTTTTCCATGGTGGGGTCCAAGGGACCCTTTGGAGAGGTCACCTAGTGGCAGACCTGCTTCCCTGCAAGGCATGAAAAGGATTTCTGTGGGCTGGCTGCAGGATCAGGCTCCTCCAGAAGGGCTGTGGAAGGGAGAGGGGCTGTGGAGCTGGTAGGGGGGTTGTTGCTGTGGGGCTGGAAGCAGGAGGGAGCTGAGTGGGGACTGTGCTGCAGCACTGAGCCCCACTGCA
>NW_020888466.1:0-2878 GCF_003945725.1 Corapipo altera
AGGCAGAAGGAGTGAGTGGAAAAAACCACTGTTCCCTGTTCTGCCCTCCCCTTTTCATCCATTGAACAATCTGTAGTGACAGCAAAGATTAGAGCACGGCTCAGAATGAGGCAGAGGCACAGCAAGCCATTCCCAGAGGCTGAAGTGGTGAATTAATTATGAAAGGAATATAAATATTTATTATTCAAGCCCTTGGTCAGACAAGATCGTTCGCTTCCAAACTAAAATAAAAGATTGAGTAGAGATAAATTTCCTGAAAATCTACAGTTAGGTGTACTGTAACTTTTTTCTGGAAGAGCAAACCCTATCACACCCCTGTTCCGAGCTCTATTGTGAACACCCCGTTTTGTTCCTATCACAGCTTTGCTTTGCAGACACAGGCTTTAAATACAAACCTGCACCTCAACTTGCAAAAATGCTTTGTTGAGATAACAAATGAAAGCTGCTTTGGTGAATCAAAGTAGCACAGCCAGTAAAACAGTGTGCTACTTGGCATCTAAATACAGTATATCTTATTAAATATTGTTCATGCCACTTCAAGCCATGTGGAGCTGCCCCTTGAGGAAGGAGGACATGACATGAGGTATGTATTCTTTTGGCAGAATGGCCCCTAAACACAGCAGGGCCTTCCACAGGGGGGCAGTTTCCTTCTCCAGAAATCAATCTGCCTTTTTCATAGAGCCACTCACTCAAAGAATGCTGCCTCTGCTGCTCTTGGAGCCACAGCATCAGCATTCTCTGATGTTCTCCTGGCTCCTCCTCCATGGTCCAGTTGCCCTGTGCTCAGGTTTTGGCTGTGGTGCAGTTGGGTGTGTCCAGCTGCAACCCATGGATGCCCCAGCCCTTTGCAGTCAGTCTCCAGGAAAGGTTTCAGCCTGCCCCACATATCTGCTGAGGCCTTTCTATGGTGGATGCTTTCAGAGTCCTACTTGGAGCATCCAAACCCTGGAATGTGTATTCCTAAGGCACTTCATGGCACAAGTACAAATGAGACCACCTTTGCTTGTTAACAGTCCTTATACTCTCTAACAGGGAATGTAGAAGATGCCTTTGCCTCTGCCTCTGGCACATCACTAGAATGCTCTTTGGCATATTTCTATAAAACATTTTAGCTTTCAATTTTTTGCTCTTAGACACATTTCTTCATGGTTCTTATTTTAATTACAAGCAGTTGTTTTTAAAAACAGGTGCTGTGCATCCAGAAATGATTTATGAAGGTAGGAGTGTGGAGCAATCACTTGAGGGATGGGTGAGCACAAGTACACTGGTGTTTGGTAAACTGCTAAAAAGGCATCTCTAGAAGCTATGAAAATGTGTGCACTGCTTCTTCCTTGGTCAGGGAGGCAAAGGAGAACAACATTGCAGATGTCTCTCCATTGTGTGGCAGCATGGCCAGGGGCTGCCATTTGGCCTGGCAGGCCACAGAGCAAGCACACCATGTGGTGACATTGCTCTCAAGTTTTTCTCCCTGCACGGATAGAATTCCCACCCCACCTCCATGCAACAAATCTGGGAGGCAGGAGGATGGGAGGAATAAGTGCAATAAGTATGCAATGGTAAGGAGCTGAGGTGAGGATATCCAAGGAAGAAAACTTAATCAGTTCTTAATCGCTGTTCTTAAGCACCGTTAATACTACAAAAAGAGGTGCTCCAGTTCTCAACATTTCAGTCTGTGTCACTCCTAAGTGTTCCTATGTAACATCATCCCTTGTTCCTCATTCAGGGCTATATGTGCTCACGGGCATGACATGTACATATGGTCAAGCTCTGTAGCAGCAGCAGTGCCTGGGACTTTGTTAAAAATCAGCACGTGCTTGATCCCTGTGTGTAAAATGTCTGGGTGGAGAGGCTCTGGGCCTG
Organism: Corapipo altera; assembly: GCF_003945725.1. Classification (NCBI taxonomy): domain Eukaryota; kingdom Metazoa; phylum Chordata; class Aves; order Passeriformes; family Pipridae; genus Corapipo; species Corapipo altera. The sequence continues at coordinate 1,861 of NW_020888466.1, forward strand.
ATCCCCTTTAGCCTTCCTGTGAGTCATTTGGCTCAGCAGAGCAGCGCTGCTGCCGTCGGGGTAGGGAAGAGGCAGCGTGGGGAGCCGTGCCCTGGCAGCCTACGTGCATCGCATCACACAGCCCAGCATACGGCTCGCCTCTGCTGCCCCTCACCTCCGAACAGACACGCACCGCTTCCTTCCTAAGCAAACATGAAATCACCTCTCCTTTTTTCCAGAAGAAAAAAGTATGTGAAAATGAGGATGCTGATGAGTAATAGATAATTTTTAATTGGACTGAAAAACGTTATAGAAAATAATTAATAATTAATATGCTAGCAAGGCAAACGTTTCTGCTTACATCGAGTTAAAGGTATGCACACAGTTAAACCAAAAACCGTACAAATGTGCCTTTATTTTGAGAAAATAAAGATACCCTCCGAAGCAAGGGCGAGTGCCCCTTTTTGCAACTGCCAGGCTAGGGCCTATATCGCTCGCCGGCCCTAATCCTGCAGAAAGCAGTGGGCGTACTACAGCGGTGGTACCACATGCCTGCTGACACCAGGTTATGTGTGAGCTGCCAGCGCGGCCGGACTCCGCTCCAGGAAGCAGCCTGCAACAAACTCTCAAAAAATGTCCAGTGGCAGCAACAAATCGAACGAATAACTGCGGAGCGAGGGGAGAGCTGTGGCGGGGAGGCTGCTGCGGGAGGGTCCGCACGCCGCAGCGAGGGCGGCAGAGAGGGGAGGCGGGATGTGTGCGTGTCCCCCCGCCCCGCTCCCTCCCCTCCCCGCCGGGCGGGGCCGCTCTCCGTCCGGCGCAGCCCCGCGCACTAAAAGCAGCGCCGCCACCGCTTCCTCGCTCCAGTGCGCTGCTCCCGCCGCTCTGCTCCCGCCGTCGGCCCCGCCGCCGCCACCATGCCCATGTTCGCTATCTACACCAATGTCTGCAAGGACGCCGTGCCCGACAACCTGTTGGGCGACCTCACCCAGCAGCTGGCCAAGGCCACCGGCAAGCCCGCGCAGGTGAGGGCGGGCGG
>NW_020888467.1:0-2873 GCF_003945725.1 Corapipo altera
CCCTGAGCCCCCTCAGATGGGGTTACCAAGGAGAAAGGGCTCTCCAGGGCCCCACCAGGGATGGGGATCCCCCTGGGTTGGGGATGCTGGGGTGGGGGGTTCCATCGAGTTCCCCAAGATGGGGTTAGGAAGGGGGAGGGAGTCTCCAGGGTTGGGGATGGGGGGGTGGGTGTCCCCTGAGCCCCCTCAGATGGGGTTAGCAAGGGGAAGGGGGTCTCCAGGGTCCCCCTGGACAGGGGTAGCAGGGCAAGGGGGATGTTTAACCCCCCCATTTGTGTCCCCCCCCCCCCAAGGTCTCCGAGGACTCGGACTGTGACAGCGCAGAGCTCGACCACTCAGGCAGCGGCGAGGGGCCCCCCCGGCCCACAGCCCCCCCGGGCCTGTGACCTGCGTCCCCCCCCCCTCACACCCCCACCCCCTGCACCCCCTCACTTGTACAGCCCCAAATATTTATATAAATATCTATCGATCTCTACTGCTGCTGCTGCCTCGGGGTGGGGGGCACTGCAAGGGGTTTTTTTGGGGGTGGGGGTGGGCAGGGGGCTTTGAGGGGGCACTGCAAGGTGGTTTGGGGGGTACTGGGGCAGAGAACAGGGGGAAAGGGTGTTTTGTCTCCCTCATTTGTTTATGAAGGTCCTACTGTAACAACCCCACAGAGGTGGAGAAGGGACCTGCCCCCTAATTTGAGGGAGGGGGCACAGGATATAAGGGGCTGAGCCCCCTAGATAGTCCAAGCCTTTCTTTACTGGTGACACTGGGAACACTGGGCGGTGGCAGACACTCAGGGAAGGGGGGGGGGGGGGGGGGTTTGCCCCCCAGGGGATTTTAGGGGGAAGGAGGGGGGAAAGGAAAGAGTGAACAGAACAAACTGGCACACCAGTTTCCATTAAAGACCAGTTAGCAGGGAACTGGGAGAGGAGAGACACCCCAAAAATGCATCCAGAGGATCAAAGTTCCCACCCCAGGACCAGTTTATGTCAGTCCAGTGAGACCCCAAAACCCAAGTGGGCCATAAGTGGGAGCAGTGGGCCAGTTTATCCCACTGCAGAGGGATCCCCAAACTGGGCCATACTGGGAGCACTGGGCTGGTTTACCCCACACTCTGGAAGGATCCCAAATGCCAACCAGGCTGGTTTATCCCTCTCCTGAGGGAACCCAAAGGGGGCTATACTGGGAGGACTGGGAAGAGCCAAGGGGGTTCAAATAAAGACGGAGACAGGCAGATCCATTAACCAAAATATCCTGCAGGTTCTATTCACAAGGAAAAGCTCCAGTCCATCTTTTTATTCAGTTTTTTTTTGAAAAATTTCCTGACGTTACAGAACTAAACTGAAATGTTGTTTTTTTGTGTTTTTTTTTTTTTTTCTTCTTTTTTGTGGGTTTGGGTTTTTTTTGCCTTTTTTTTTATTTCCACTCTTAACATTTTATGACAAAAACAGAAACTTCATGAGCCGAAAAAAGGATGGAAGGGGGGGGAGAAAGGGAGGGAGGTGCGGGGAAAGGGAGGGGAGAGGAGAGAGAAGCTTTATAAAACTAAGATTTGGGGTTCAGCAGTTTTTTTTTTTTTAAGAGAGCTGAACGAAAGGAATTAAAATGCTTTTTGTCTTTTAATTCAAAAAAACCCGAAAAAAAAAAAACCAAAAACAAAAACCAGAACAAAAATGAAACCAACTGAACCTGGTGAGTGGCGCGAGGCTGGAGGAACCGAAAATGTACAAACTAGTTAAAACCTGGGTCGGTGCTAAAGGGGTCGCAGATGGATGGCGAGGCTGGGGGGGGTCCGGGGCCCCCCTAACTGCTGCCCATGCCCCCGGTCTCCGAGGAGAGCCTGCAACGAGAAAAGGGCGTCAGAGGGACCCCCCCAAAGGAAGAAAGGGGGTCAGAAGGGCCCCCCACCGAGGAGAAAAAGGCTTTAGAGGGACCCCTGCAATGAGAAAAGGGCATCAGAGGGAGTCTCAAATGAGGAAGGGCCCCCCCACTGAAAAAGGGGCATCAGAGGGACACCTGCAATGAGGGAAGGGTGTCAGAGGGACCCCCCAGTGAGAAAAGGGCAAAGGGGATCCCTGCAACGAGGAAAGGGCATCTCAGGGACACCCCCCCAATGCAGAAGGGGCATCAGAGGGGCCTCCCCTGACAAGGAAAGGGTGTCAGAGGGACCCACCCCAATGAGGAAAGGGATCAGGGGACCCCCTGCAACAAGGAAAGGGTTTCAGAGGGGCTCCCAACGAGGGAAGGGCATCAGAGGGACTCCCCAGTGAGGAAAGGGTGGGGGGGTCCCCTCAACAAGGAAAGGGCATCAAAGGGGATCCTTGAATGAGGAAAGGGCATCAGAGGGGACCCCCAACAAGGAAAAGGCATCAGAGGGGGCCCCCGAGGAGGAGGTGGGTAGGGAGGAAGGCAGCCCTGTGGGGAGCACCTGGAGAGGGAACCCCCCCAGGAGGGAGAGGAGGGGGTTTTGGGGTGCAGAGGGAGGTGGTTTATGCACAAGCAGCGAGGAAAGGGAGGGGAGGAGGGGGGTGCAGGGCACGGCCCCCTCCCGAAACGGCACCTGAGGGGCTCCCAGGGGGCTGGTGGGGAGGGAGGGAGGGTCCAGTCTGAGCATGGCTGGCTCTGCTCCAAGCTTTTGGGGGCAGGGGGGGGAACTCAGGGGAAGGGGGACCCCGAGGGGCAGGAACGAGGCAGCAGGGAAGGGAGAGTGCGATGGGAGTGGGGGGTGAACCCCCAGCAGGGACCCCTCAGGCAGGGGGAGGGTGGGGGGCAAGGCAGGGGACACACAGACATTGCAAGGGCATCTCTGAGCCCCCCCAAACCCAACCCCAGCACAGCTGCCACACCTCCGAGGTGGCTCAAAGCTTCTCCCTCCCTGCAATTTA
>NW_020888468.1:0-2872 GCF_003945725.1 Corapipo altera
CAGCCCTTGAGCACAGAGAGCGTGAACATGCACAGCTTCTGGTGCACAGAGGGTGCTTTCTGTCCCTTGGGGAGCAGTGCAGGCTGAGAGCATGGGAGTCTCTTCCTGTGCAAGGATCAGACTCCTTCCCCCCTGCAGGCTGGGCCAGGGAGCCTTTTGTGAGCAGCATTCCCTCACTGAGCTTGGGCTTTGCTGCCTCTAGATGGCAGCCCTTGCTCCTGACCTCCATTGCCCAATATGCCCAGGTCAGCTGGAAAGCCCAATGAAATGCCTGCTTGTGTGTTATCATTTTACCACCCATTCAGGCACTGACAGGCTTTTGCAGCCTGAACGTGTCAAATGTTCAGAAGGGATTGGGGAGGTTGGTTTGTTTTGGCAAGCCCAACCCAAATCTTGTTCAGAGTCTGGTGCTTGAGAATGTGTCTGCCTTGGCTGATATTTGTGTTCTGGTTGTAGTTTTAGTTGGCTCCCGAAGGTCCCGCAGCTCAGTGACAGTGAGGAGAGTGATGACAACCAGGTCAGTTTGGGATGTTGGACACACCAGGCACACAGACATGCCTTGAAATCATCACCACTTCTTGCCTTGTTCCATTGTCCTTGACCTAACCCTTCCTCCGTTGCTCCTCTTTGTTTTTGTGACCAAAACAGGTTCTTGAAAAGCCTCCTTCTCCACTTGCTGCTCCAAGATTTTTGCAATCCAGCAGCCCAAAGTCAGGGAGCACCAGTGACTCTGAGAGCTCCTCAGGCTCTGAGAGCAGTGACTCTGAGAGCTCTTCATCCTCAGACACCAGTGACTCAGAGAGCTCCTCAGGCTCAGAGACCCACCACACTGGGGGTGTCAAAAGGCCTGGCAAGCCCCTGGTGCACAACGGGGCCAAGAGGTGCCGGAAGGAGGACAGCAACCCTGATCCATTGGAGATCAGAGCCCAGTCTTCCAGGGACAAACAAAGACAGAGTGAAGCTGGGCTCAACTTACAGGAAAGACCTGAAGCCGGCCCTCCAAGAGCCCCTTGAGAACAGAAAGGGCTCCCACCAGGCCAAAGTCAAACAGCCCTTGGCTCTCGGGGCGAAGAAGTTGCTCTCGCCAGTGAGAGACCCCAGAGCTCCTGAGCCTGTCCGGGTGAAAGAAGAGCTCAGTTACCTGGTGAAAGTCCCTCAGAGCCCCGGGAGAGGTGAAGGTCAGAAGAGAGCAGAGACCAAGGACCTCCCTCATGCAAGGAAGCGGGACTTGAAGAGGAGAGCCATGGACAGTCCTGATGAGCCCAGTGGGAAGAAAAAGGTGAGAGGTGGGAGGGGAGGTGGGTTTGTACAAGGACCAAGGGGGTGTTTGAAAGACTCCTGCAAAGTTTCCACTTCACAGGTTGGGAGTGGAGCCATTATGCTCCTCCCATAAAGGTGTTCTCGAATGTCTAAAGCAAATGTGAATCAAAACTTTCCACAGCTGTTTCTCCGTGGTCACAAATCCCCTCCTGAGCAAATGAAAAGCCCACCTAGAAGAGATGAAATGCTTATTTTCAGCAATGGAAATAAGAGGTTTAGCAGTTTCATCCCTGCCACTACAAAACAATTAATCTATCCAAGCAAATTAGATAAAAAGTCCTTTTTGGTTACTTGTCAGTGAGCCTGAAATCTATATCTGCTGTGCTATGGGTTTCCACTTGGTGAATTCCAGTGTCTTAGTTTTCCTGTCCTCAGTCAGAATCAGAATCACTCAAGCTTAAGTGTATTAGTCTGTACTTGGTGTGAACTTTCAAAACCTGAGTGATTTTTTTTCCTTTTTTCTTTCTTCCTGTTAGAGAGGAGAGATATGAAGATGAAAGCTAGTCTTCAGTAAGCAAAGACTGCAATAAAGTGAAGTGAGTATACAGTGGTGGGATGTCAGAAAGATGCCTAAATCTAAGTCTCTCTTAAAAAAGGGGAGGTGAAGAACTGTATCTCCTGTCCTAACACTCCTGAGTTTGCTTCTAACATAAGATGCCTTCTGAAACTTAATCTGCTGGAGATTTGCCTTTCCATCCTGAAAGCAACCACTCCAGAAAACAGCTTTGTAGGTGTATATGGGTAAGGGTAGAGAGCATTTCTCTTCTCCACTAAAATCATCTTGTTGCCTTTGTCTTTCTCCTATGTGACCCACAGAAACACAACCAGTGTGTGCCTTTTGAGTCCTGACTGTCTGGCATTTCAGGCATCCTTGGTGCCGGGAATTTCTGGTTTATCCCAGTGTAGCATTTGCAGTGCTTCTGGTAGATGTGCTGAAGCTTCCCTGCCAGTTTGCACACCAGGGCACTGCCAGTATTTTGGCCAGGTCTTTGCTAGAGTGAGTGCTTCCAAGAGTGTGTCTCCAAGTCATTGGTGTTCCCGACAGGGGAGACTTGTGCATCAGTCATGGGCTACTGCATTCCATTCCTGCTTGCCTGTGGCTGGAATCTGAGGTGTTGGCTTGGACTGGTGCTGAGGTTTGTGTCCTGACAACAGGAGGAAACAGCTTTTCTGCAGACAAAATGCTGAGGTGCTCTGAAAGCATGGAGACGTTGGGGCCAGCGTTTAGTTGGGGAAAGGATATTCCAGCTGCAGTAGCGATGGAAGATCTTTAGTTCTGGAGTTCACTCTTCCCTTTCTCTCAGTGAAAATGAGCAGCTGCTTTAGTCATGTTGTGGCTTTTGGAGTGGGAAGGACAGGAAGCGTTTTTGGGCTGGATCAGGTCAGGGGTGGTTCTATGCTCTGTGTAAAATAGTCCTCAGCTGTGCCAAAGTAGAGAAGGTGGGGAGCATGTGTGCAGTGAGTAGGGACCATTCCCACTGGGAAAAGTGGGTAGTGAAAGAGGGGAGAGGACTGTCCGATGCACAGCAGAATCAGGCAAGATGTGCAGCAT
>NW_020888469.1:0-2871 GCF_003945725.1 Corapipo altera
GGCGGGGAGGGCTCCCGCCGGTGCTGGCCGCGGGCGGCTCCTCCTCCTCTCGCTGCACCGGCAGACGAGACGGAGGAGCCCGGAACGGGGCCGGGGCCGCCTCGGTGCTGCCCAGGATGGAGGTTGCCGCCCCGTGTCCGACCCTAACAGGGGGCTGGGGCGGGCCAGTGCCACAGCCACCAGCCGTATCAGGGACGGGGGGGGCGGCCCCCCCCGGGCGCGCCGGGGGGGGGGGGGGGGTCGAAGGGGTGCCCCTGCCCGTGGCCGCCGGACGGGATGTCCCTCTCTCTCCTCCCCCGTTTCCCGCGGCGACTTCGGTCGCTCCCCCTCTCCTAGACCCCGGAGGGAAGCTGCGCTGCTTTCTCGTTGGGGCTCGGAATCTTTTTGTTGCATTTCAAGTATTGCTAATACGTGATTCCAAACTCTGTTGGCATGTACTGCTGCTTTATCGTTGGAATTTACAGCCATCCAAATCTGTCTGCCTAGTAAATCCCAATCTTTAGTCGTCAGACAGAAAGGAAGTTTAAAGTCATTTTTAACCATAACTTTGGAAAGGCATTTTAAAGCTGTTTTGTTAGTTGGTTTCCCATTATAACTTAGTAAATTTTTCAAACGCTTATAGTTCTCTTTTTCAGTCTTAGAGAGGGATGCCCCCATTTTTTTTTTTTTTTGAGGGTCTGCTGGCAGACACTCAAAAGCTGAAAGAGATTAGTCTCCAAAATCGTGCAACCATTGACTTCCTACTCCTGACACATGGTCATGGGTGCCAGGATTATGAGGGAATGTGCTGTATGAATTTTTCAGATCATTCACAATCAATTTATGAAAGTATACATCAATTAAAAAATCTTGTAAAAGATATCCACCAGTCCCGTGATGAGGGACTGGATGGACTTTTTGATTGGATCAAACTTCCCTCTTTACCCAATTGGTCCCGCAATATCATAATCATGCTAGTGATTTCCTTATTTGCCCTTGTGTTCTTGTGTACCTGTTTGCCGTGTTTCATCATTTGTGTTCGCCAGATGATCATCCGCAGTGTAGCCGTGAATGTCACCACGATTAAAAACAGAGAAGGGGGAGATGTAGTGGATGACAAGACAGAATGGGAGAGATCTGTTGCCTGAAGAAGCATAAATGGAATCTAAATGGACTTGTCACTTACTGGACAATTCACCCACCGGACTGACAGTTTTTCCCCAGTTTATTGTTGTGCGCTTATGAAATCTTGTGCACCCCAGTTTATTGTTAAATTTCATGAATTCTGCTATACCTCCATATTGTCCCCACTTCTCCCTCAGACTTTCCCTCCAAAAGTTGTTTGTCACCCTGTCTCCCCTACTTTCCCGCTCCTCTGCCACTGATTGGTTGTCGTTTGCCACAGTGCAGGGAGAGCTACCATTGGCCAGTTCCCTCAGAGACCCAGGAGTTCCACCCACCTTTCCCCTGTCCCCCTACCACATTTTTCCCTGAGCTGTCAATCTCTTGCGTCTCCCCGGTTTAGAATCCGCCCCTCAGACCTAGTTTATTTAATCCCTTGTTCCCGGCATTGCTGCATTAGCCCTCGACTGTGCCAAGAACCCTTTTTGCAGTGCCCGGTCCCATCCCCCTTTACCACGCGGACCGTGGCAGGAATGTATGGCATATTTGCTAATATTAACTTGTAAATCTCCATGCAAAAGACAAAGACAATGGGAATGGACAGAATATTACCTTGAAAATTTTCAACCTTTTTCATAGAGCAAGGACACTCTATTTGTCATAACGGCAACAGAACCACTGCTGCATTTTGTCTTCCCTTCTTCAACTCTTCCCGCCCGCTGCCCCCCCCCTGCGTCTCCTGTTTCTCTTGAGCACTCGTCCCCCCTGGAAGCAAGTGTTGCTTTGTTCAGGGAGCTTTCATTACCATTTGTCGGAAGATGGGGGAGAGGGAGGGAGGGAGGGGGAGGAGGGAGTTCATTCTGAGAAAAATCAGAAAGAAAAGTCAAATTGCCTTTGCTCTCCTTATGTCTCAAGTTATCTACACGGTCTGCTGAGAAAGAATGATAGGAGGGAAGGAACAGCTGCAGATGGACATGTTCTGGGGAGGGGGGGGGGAACTGTAAAACAGGGGAGAACACAGACGGTCCCCCCACTGCACCGCCTGACACTGCGGCCGCCGCTGCCAGCCCGCTATCCCTCCGTAACACCGCTCAGGACCATGGCTGTCGGCAGCGCGGGGGAAAACAGACCCCCCCCAGTCCGCTGCGCCGAGGCCCCCGGCCGCCGTTACCGAGGGCCACTGCCGGCGCATACGTGGGCGTACCATTCCAATCTGGGGCCGGGACCGCTGCCGCGCCCAGTCTGTTGGTACCCAGGGCCACTGCCGCTGCCGCCGGGGCTGCAGCACGGGTGCCGCTGCCGCCAGGCACAGATGAAGTCGCGGCGCCAAAGCCGGACACGGTGCCACCCCACTGGCACCTGGCGCCGGGTACACAGGCACTGCACCGTCCGGAGGAGATGTAGAAAGCTCCTTAAGGTGAATTTCAGCCACTATGTTCACAAGATCGTCCCCCGGGCCATCAGCAGCACATTCATGCCGTAGCTGTCCTTGATCATCTTGGACAAGTGCTGCCGAGTCTCTAGCAGTGCATCCATTTTGGCGGGGCCACTTGGCTGACCCCGACTCTGCTCCGCAACCTCCGGTCCCGCTTTGGTTCCCTTCAGCTCCGCCCGACCCCTCTTCTTTAGAACTCTAATGTCCTCCCAGGCAAAGCAACCTCCCTCTCAGTCTGAAGACACAAAAGTAACAAGCGACATAGCTTCGTTGGTCTAACACCAAAACGCCGTAACAAAGCTTTCCAGGCGACAAACACACGCCTGTCGTTTGCA
>NW_020888470.1:0-2870 GCF_003945725.1 Corapipo altera
TTGGGAATGAGCTGGGAATGATCAGGGAAGAGATTCCCATTGGGAATGAGGTTGGAATTTTTAGGGAAGAGATTCCCATTCCCACCAGAGGGGGGGGGGGGTTGAAAAAGGAGGGATTTGGGACTGGAAAAGTTGGAATTTTTGGGGCCCTGAAATGGGGGATTCGGCCCCAAAAATGAGGATTTGTCTCCTGAAAACGGGATTTTCAACCCTAAAAATGTGATTTTCAACCCTAAAACTGTGATTTTTCTCCCCTAAAAACTGACATCGGGCCCCAAAAACAGGGATTTTACCCCCAAAAATGGGGATTTTCCTTCTGAAAACGTAATTTTTAAACCTAAAAACGTGATTTTTCTTCCCCAAAAATTGACGTCGGGCCCCAAAAACGGGGATTTTTCTCCTAAAAATGGGGATTTTCCTCCTAAAAACGGGGATTTTTTCTCCTAAAAACACAAATTCGGGCTCCTCAAACCCTTCATTTGGAGCCTCCGGCGCCCGGGAAATCGGGAAAACCCCCCTTTGGATCCCGACCCTTCCCCTCCCCCCTCCCAGGCGGCGGATCCGACCCCCCGGAATCCTCCCGGAACCTTCTGGAAGCGGCTCCTCTCCCGGATATCCCGGAATTCCAGCCCTGCCCCCCCCCCGGCGCCCGTGGAGCCGCTTTACAGCCCCGGACCGGATGGGACTGTGCCAGGTGAAAACCGGGAATGGGGGCTCCGGCTGGGAATTCGGGGGAATATCCCGGTGTCCCAGATCCGGGGCCTTCCCATCCCATTAACCACTGATCCCAAATCCCAGTGTTCCCAGATCCAGGGCCTTCCCATCCCATTAACCAGTGATCCCAGATCCCACTGATCCCAGACCCCGGTGTTCCCAGTTCCAAGTCCTTCCCATCCCATTTCCTTCGGGTGATCCTAAATCCCGGTGTTCCCAGATCCAGGTCCTTCCCATCCCGTCTCCATCCAGTGATCCCAAATCCCAGTGTTCCCTGATCCAGGTCCTTCCCATCCCATTAACCAGTGATCCCAAATCCCAGTGTCCCAGATCCAGGTCCTTCCCATCCCATCTCCATCCAGTGATCCCACATCCCAGTGTCCCAGTTCCAAGTCCCTCCCATCCCATTTCCATCCGGTGATCCTAAATCCCAGTGTTCCCAGATCCAGGTCCTTCCCATCCCATTAACCACTGATCCCAGATCCTGGTGTTCCCAGATCCAGGTCCTTCCCATCCCGTCTCCATCCAGTGATCCCAAATCCCAGTGTTCCCTGATCCAGGTCCTTCCCATCCTGTTAACCACTGATCCCAAATCCCAGTGTCCCAGCTCTGGGTCCTTCCCATCCCATTAGCCAGTGATCCCAGATCCCAATGTCCCAGATCCAGGTCCATCCCATCCCATTTCCATCCAGTGATCCCAGATCCCAGTGTCCCAGATCCAGGTCCTTCCCATCCCGTCTCCATCCAGTGATCCCAAATCCCAATATCCCAGATCCAGACCCTTCCCATCCCATTAACCAGTGCTCCCAAATCCCAATATCCCAGCTCTGGGTCCTTCCCATCCTGTTATCCACTGATCCCAGATCCTGGTGTTCCCAGTTCCAAATCCTTCCCATCCCATTAACCAGTGATCCCAGATCCCAGTGTTCCCAGATCCAGGTCCTTCCCATCCCATTAACTGGAGTCCCAGTTTTCCGGGTCCTTCCCATCCCATCTCTATCCAGTGATCCCAAATCCCAACATCCCAGCTCTGGGTCCTTCCCATCCCATTAACTGGAGTCCAAGTGTCCCAGATCCAAGTGCTTCCCATCCCATCTCCATCCAGTGATCCCAAATCCCAGTATCCCAGCTCCAGGCCCTTCCCACCCCATTAACCAGTGCTCCCAGTATCCCAATATCCCAACTCCTTCCCACCCCACCCCCATCCCATGGTACCTCCTGGGGGGGAAGAGGTCAATCCCAACCCCTTCCCCTCCCATTTCCATGGATTCCCTCCCTCAGATCCCCCGGCGGAGGTTCTGGAAGCGCTGCGGGATTTGGGACACTCCTCCTTCCGCCCGGGCCAGGCCGCCGCCATCATGCGGATCCTCTGCGGTGGGAATCCCTTCCCGAACCTCTTTTATCCCGACCTTCTCCTTTTCCCGGGAATTCAGCCTTCCGGGAATTCCCGATTTTCCCCCCACTCAGGGTTATCCACGCTCGTGGTGCTTCCCACGGGAACGGGAAAATCCCTGTGCTACCAGCTCCCGGCCCTCCTGTACCACCGGAATTCCGGGGCCCTCACCCTCGTCGTGTCCCCCCTCGTGTCCCTCATGGATGACCAGGTATCCGGGACGGAATATCCCGGGTTTTTCCCTGAGGATTCCGGCCCGGCTGGAGAGCGCAGGGAGGGCGCGGAATTGTCCCCCGGGCCTGGGGAGGTGGTGGGGGTGGAACTGGATCCAGGGGGGATCTGGGATCTGGGGTTGGATCTGGGGTTGGATCCGGGATCTGGGGTTGGATTCGGGATCTGGGGTTGGATTCGGGATCTGGGGTTGGATCCGGGGTTGGATTTGGGGTTGGATCCGGGGTTGGATCTGGGGTTGGATCTGGGGTTAGATCCAGGATCCGGAGTCTGAGGTTGGATCTGGGATCTGGGGTTGGATCCGAGGTTGGATCCGGGGTTGGATCCGGGGTTGGATCCAGGATCTGGGGTTGGATCTGCGGTTGGATCCAGGGATGGATCTGGGGTTGGATCTGGGGATGGATTCGGGATCTGGGGTTGGATCCGGGGTTGGATCTGGGGTTGGATCTGGAATTAGATTTCAGTTGGATCCGGGGTTGGATCCGGGATCTGGGGTTGGATCCAGGATTGGATTTGGGGTTGGATCTGGGAT